>NC_052059.1:59013480-59092382 GCF_903992535.2 Arvicola amphibius | reverse complement strand
GTTCAATTCTTGTTCTTTTGGGATGTCTGGATTCTGGTGATGTCATGTTGCCTTTCATGTTGTTGGAGGAGTTCTTGCATTGGCGCCTGCCCATCTCTTCCTTCAAATGGAGCTGGGAGGCGCTTGGTGTCCTAGAGCAATCTTTGTTGTAACTGAATCTGGTTGGATCTCCCAGTGCCAGAGCAGGACCTATTCCTTGCGGCACAATCTGAAGAAGCCTGCACTCCCTTGCAGGAATCCTCAGACCTGCCTGGAGGCCAGAGTCTGACCCCTTTGGGTGGATGGCCTTTGTACAGGAGCAGGACACCTGAAAACACTAGGGAAGGCTTGGAAGAGGCAGGGACGTGAGAAACAAAGACAAGCCTGCAGAGGGAGCTGGGGGATGGGGTCTGTGCTCTCTTCCAGGGCAGGTTGCCCCAGGGTCCGCACCCACTCACCAGTCCAGATGGAACTCCAGGGCACAGGATCAGGGATTCCAGGCAGCCCAGGGACGCCGCCTGGACAAAAGGGCCAAGGTGGGGGCAGGGCGGGATGGAATATCACACAGCGAACCTGGCAGCACACTCTCCACACAGATGTTTTAAAGGTATTTGGAGCCCCAGAGGGGTCACGCCCCTCCGACAAAGGGATTGATTAGCTCCCCCATCACTTAACCATCATTTTACTTTCACAGGTTCCCATAGTAAGGACATCACCCCCATGACAACTGGAAGTAATTTTAGAAGATGACGTCCCCTCTCCCAAAGAAAGTTTGTACTCAGTGTTAGGGGTATCATTAGTGGTTGATTATAATCGCTATAGGGTTGGGGGTTGCGGAAATTTTATTGGCTGAGGGATCTCATTTAAAAAAAGGGAAATTTGGATGGGAAAATAGATTAGTGTGAGGTTACTCACAATAATAACAGTGAGACAGGGATTTACAGATAAATAGATTTTCTGAAATTCAGAAGAAGCTCAATACTTACCCATTAATAAATGGAACTATGAAAGACTATAGAGACTTCTAATGTTTGAAATATATATATTTATATTTAAGGGTAGATATCCTCTATTACATTTTTTAAAAGGAAAACAAACTGTTTTTTTCAGTATACATACCAATCCAAGATTCCTCTCCCTCCTCTCCTCTCTTGCCCTCCACATACCCTCCCACCCCACCCCATACAACCAAGGCACATTGCTTTGGGGAAGGTGAAAGACTCTTCGTACTATATAGAGGCTGAGCAAGATATCATCCACAGAGAATAGGTTCCCAAAAACCCTGTGCATGCAGTAGGGATAAATCGTGGTGTTACTTCCAGTGGCCCCTTAGTCTGTCTCAGCCATGCAAATGTCAACCACATTCAGAGGGACTCGTTTCGTCCTATGTTTGTTCTTTCCCAGTCTGGCTGGAGTTGATGAGATCCTCTTAGCTCCAACTGTTTCAGAGGGTATATTCATCATTATCTTGACGTCTTTGCTCATATTCTCAACCTTCCCGCTCTTCAGCTGGACTTTGGCAGTTCAGTCCAGTGTTCCGATGTGGGTCTCTGCCTCTGTTTTCATCAGTTGACAAATGATGAAATTAACTAAGACAAAGAGAGATGAATTTGGGAGAACTCTAACCAAGAAAGTGAAACACGTGTATAATAAAAACTGGCATTTAAGGAAGAAATTAAAGAGGAAATCAGAAGATGGAACAATCTCTCATGCACGTGGATCAGTAGGATTAATGTCAAGATGGTTATTCTACCAATAGCAATTCTTAATAAAAACAATAAATCAATATTCTTGTATATATTCTGAATATTTTGTATTTTCATACAAAGTTGAAGATTTTTATTTCAACTTCTTTGAAGAATTGTATTAGAATTTTGATGGAGATTGTGTTTAATATGTAGTATACACTCAATAAAAGACAGCAACTTTAACGAATGGATGGGTGCTTGCAGAAGAATGAAAATTAATGACTATGTACCACTTGGCAGAAAACTACAAATGGATCAAGGACCTCAATACAAGATCTGATATCCTGAATCTAATAGAAGAGAAATTAGGGAAATGGTCTTGAACTCATTGGCACAGAGGAAGACTTTCTGAACAGGACACTGATAGCAGTGGCATTAAGACCAATTATTTATAAATGGTACCTCATGAAGCTGAGAAACTTCTATATGATGAAGGACACTATCATATGGGTAAAGCAGAAGCCTACAGAATGAGAAAATCTCTTTACCAATTAGACATCTGGTAGATGGTTAATATGTAAAATATGCAAATATAAAGCTGGAAATCAAAAATCCAAACAATCCAATTCAAAAGTGGGACAGGGAACTAAGCACAGAACTTAGTTCTGTGAAAAGAAGTGAAACAGAAATGGCTGAGAAACCTTTAAAGACACCTTCAGCATCCTTAGTCACCAGGGACACGCAAATTCAAAGTACTTTGAGAGTTCATCTCAGACCAGTCCTAATGGCCAAGATCAATAAAATAAAGCATGTGCTTTCAATGATGTAGGGAAAAGGTAACACTTATTCATTGCTGATGGGAGTACAATCTTCTCTAGCCACTATGAAAATCAGTGTGGTGGTTTCCCAGGTAGCTAGAAATCAATCTACCTCAAGATTTAGCTAAACAATTTTTAGATATATACCCAAAATACAGAAATACTTGCTGATTCATGTTCATTGCTGCTCTATTCATAATAGCTGGAAACTGGAAGCAACCTAGATATCCACCAACTGATGAATGGGTAATGACAATGTGATACATTTAGACAATGGAATATTATTCAGCTGTTAAAAATCATAAAATTCCCAGGTAAATGGATAGAACTAGAACACATCATCTCATCTGAGGCAACATAGATCCTAAAAGACATTGTATGTTTTCTTTCATCTGTAGATGTTAGCTTTTAAGCTTTCTATATATGTGCTATTTTCCAAATTACCACAGAGTTTGGATACCAAGTAAGGGACTTGGGGAAGGGAGACTCCCCCAAGGAAGAGAGATCGAGCATGTTGTTATGGAGAGACAGGGATACTAGGAGAATTAAAATGGGAGGAGATGGAGAAAAGGGTAAAGTAGGGACTATGGGGAGAACAACTAAACCAACGTGGAAACCTACTACTGTAGAAGTTTCCTAAAATGCATACATGTTTGAAAGGGGTCTAAACGGACTTACCAAATAACAGCAGAGACAACTAGACATCTTATGCCACCAAGTAAAACCTCCAGTGCCCGGAATAGGTAATGCCTTGTTGAGCTGTTGGCCAAAGAGGCCCCATGGAAACCCTCAAACATCACAGGTTATTTCCAATGCTACTGATCACTTCCCATAAACTGATAGTAAGGCTCTGTTGCTGAAGGTAACGTTTACTTCTCTCACCAAATACGGAAGAGCTGAGCTAGTGCCTGATTAGAAGCTTCACCTTTGTTGATCAGCTGTTATGGCTCTAGAAGGTACTCTGCTTGATACCATAAGAGAAAGGTAATCACCAATATTACCAAGCTACAGACCTGTGCCTTACAGCAGTGACCTGCCTGTATGACACACCAGCTTAATAGTGGCACCAATCTTATGGGAGCAACCAATAACTTTGTGATTCCCTGAGATGGAACTCATACCTACACTGCAAGTGACTAAGAACCTCAAGCTGATATCTCATGGTCTTAGGGGATGCCTACTGTTATTCTGATAAAGGAACATATCCATAAAATGTCTCTTAATGGCAGCTGGCTATACCCATAGATCAATGCCTTGCCAATCCACATCAGAGAAGCTTCTTCTAGTAGTTGGGAAACCCCCAAGTGCTCAATGTGTAGAAAGTGACAGACATTGGAGCATTGCGTCCTAAATGGGATGTTTTGATTGAACCCCTCCCCAGAAGGCTCAGGGAGGTATGAGGAGAGGAGGCACAAAACCTGTAAGAGCCAGAAGTGATACATGACTCCAAGATAACAGTGACTTCCAGGCACAAAAGGACTGATGTACATATGAACTCAAGTAGACTGTGGCAGCAAACACAAGATTTGCACAGGTTCAATCCTGTAGTCCTAGGACTTAGAGCGGGAAGTGTGCATATAATTCGTTGAAAATTTTGTATATTCATATAATGTATTTTGGACATATTCACCCACGCCATCCCTCTCAACTTCTCCTTCTTTTAAAAATATATATATTTAAGACATGTATCTACATATATGTGCGTTTATGTGTATATATACACACATATATGTATAAACACACACATGCACACCCACGTGCATGCACACACACACACACACACACACACACACACACGCACAAGCACACACACACAATTTCACTCTGTTCAATTTCTGCTGCCAGTATATGGACAGGAATTGGGAGTTGGGCCTCTACTGAGACATGGTTGACCAAAGGGGTTCCAATTCTTAAACTGACTCTCATTCCCCAGAAGAGATCAACTGTCAATAGCTCCTCAGAAGCCCCGCCCCCAGAAGGGGCGTTCACTGGAGGGGGCGCTCAGCTGTCTACTCAAGGTCCATGAGCAGCGCATGCGCCGGTGGGTGAGGCTGTTGCAGGGGAAGTCAAGGAGGAGGCCCCTGTTAAGCTTCTGGGCTCCTTCAACACTCCGGAGCCTCGACCTCTCCCCAGCCGCTCCAAGGAGCGGCTTATCGTCATATAAGGCTTATCGTCATATAAGCATATAAGGATAGGCTTATCGGCCTATCGTCGGTCACCGTTAAGGCGCGGAGCTGCTTGTACTTGGCCGCGGGTGATCCTGGGAAGCCGACCTGTGAGGGCTCAATTAGTTAGTTGAGCGAAGTCTGGGCTTGAGGAGCGGTCTCGCGCAATGGCCTCTCCGCCTCGGTTGCCCTCGGCCATGCGCGAGATGCAGGACCCGGGTCAGGCGAGAGCCATGCGAGTGCTGGACCCTTCTCCCTAGCATCCGCGGCCAGGGGTGGGTGGTTCGGTCACCTATCCCAGCCTCCATGGATCCGCATTCTCCTGCTGCCAGCTTCAGTGGCTCCTGCTGGGACTTTCCTCTGAGGGACAGGTTCTCCGCGTGGACATCGCAGGAAAGAGCTCCCTGGTACAGTGGATCAGTCAGGTAAGCACTGCTTGCCCTGGCAGTCTTAGGGCATTTTCCCACGCTTTCTCTGGGGGAGGGGGTGTGACCAATGCTCAGAAAACTGCATTCAGATCCTCAGCTGGGGCCCTAGTGCAGAGGCTAACACTTTCAGACCCAGAAGGTTGCTGCTTTTGGTAAATAGGACTCTCAGGATGCATGAAACAATTGATGTAGAAAACCCTGTTTCTTCTAGTTGAGAAACTGTCTACCCCCATTCCCACCCCATCTTGCCTCTGAAAAACTGGATCACATTAAGTTTCTAGGCTCTACTGTGAATTCAGGAATTCAAATGAAAATTGGAATCAGCAACGTTTTATTATTCGGTCTTTGCTTCTCCACTCCACAATGAAGCTGCTTTGGGATTTCATTGCCAAAGTGAAGTGTCTTTTTGGGTTACTACCGTCACCCCCTTATCACCCCCTCTTATTTCCCCGAGTCATTTATTCATTTTTTAAAACCTCTGGATTGCCCGGGTCTGGAGAAGTGCTCCAGATATTTCAAGGTCATTGTGTGTAAAGACGTTCCCATGAGTTCAGGTATCTGTGAGATAAATCGGTGTCATTTTGTGCACCTTTATTTCCTGGGGCTTTCCTAACTGCATTGAGCACGTTCCTTCTTAAGTCTGGGGTGGAAACATTCCACCGCATTTCCTTGGCTGGATTTATGCTCTGGTTAGGATTCTGTTTGAACTCCCAAGTGGAACTAGCTTAAGTGTCCTGTCATTCATGTTAAAGCATGATGGCCACATCATTTCATGTTAATTTCAGTTGCATCTCTTTGTCTTATAAAGTTAAAGTTTTCTGTCAAAAATACTGCATATTTTGCTTTGTTTTCTATGTGGATAACATAGAGAAGAGTGTCTTGGGTATTCTAGTTTGTTTGGCTTTTATTGACTTGAAATCCAGATTTGTTTACCTGTTGAAACCAAGGGAAAATATTCTTAAGACACAGGAATCCAGGACTCACAATCTTTGTGCTTAGTTTTTTTTTCCTGGGTGGGTGTGGTGCGGGAAAGGAGGTTGGCAGAACTTGGAAGTTATTAGGGAGTCACATAATACAGACATAATTGCCTACAAAATCAGGTGACCAGGACTCCAGTTGCTTTCCTTCCCTGGACTGTGATAACATGTGACAACACATAATTTTGTGTCAGGGTTTCTTAGAATTTAAGTTGCTTCACTAAATGCAGACTGTATGTAGTATAAATGGTCTTTCCTAGTCTTTTTCCTCCCTAAGGACTCTGATGGGCTGTATTTTGCTACGTACTATCTTTACTAGAAAAGCCTCTACATACGGTTGGTATTAAGCATTCGTTTGATTTGGGTGAAGTGACTTTTACCAGCTGCTGATAGTGTACACAGGAAAGACTTAGTAATTCTTGGTCCTTGAACAAAATAATAATTAGCTTGCACATCTGTGGTGAAATTTAGATTAGGAAAATTTGCTAAGGCTTCTCTCTGTTTTGAGATAGGATCTCACTATGTAACCCAGGCTGGTCTTGCACTCACAGAGATCTACCTGCCTTCTGCGTGCTGGAATTAAAGGCCTAGCCCCGTCTTCCTCTTTGTTTTAGTGTTTGTCTTGCAGTGTCGGCCAGCTTTGAACTCAGGGCTTCCGTGCCTCAGTTTCTTTAGGGCTACATAGAAGGTTTGTATCACTTTCCTTAGATTTCAAAACTCTTTATTTGTTGATTAATTTGTTGATTTGTTCTAGAAGATGAGTGGGATTTGGACAGTACACTGTGTACTTCCAAGAAAAGATTGCAGTTTAGAAAATCTGTCCCTCACACTCTTCCTTCTTGAGACTATCAAACCACTAAACAAATTCATTCATAGCTCTTCCCGCTCCTCTATTTTGAAACTGGAAGAGAGCACAATTTAGAAGAAATTCAATTTTTCTATTTATGTAAACTTGGTTTTAGATCCTTCTCTTCTCTTCGTCTGGGTTTGAAGCCTTGAGCATTGCACTTAATTTCTGAGCTTGTTTTTTTTTTTTCCTTGTGAGGGGTAGTAGCGTTCCATGTTCTTAGGAATGCATGAAACAGTAAAAGGGACTTAGTATACTGTCCGATATTGTGTTGTGGCTGCTTCCTGGTGGATAAATGATAATTTTGATACATTTTACATGACTTTAGAAAGTGTTTTTAAATGATGTTTCTGGACAGATGATAGCTCAGTTGGTAAAGACACTTGCCACCAAACCTGATGACCTGAGTTCAGCCTCCGGAACTGCACATAGTAGAAGAAGAGAACCGACGCCTGAAAGTTGTTCTCTGACCTCCATATTCACACTGTGACACTTACCACACTCTAAACTCGCAACTGACTGTAAAATCGCAAGAAGTCATTTGACCAGAAGGATGATAGAAACTACACTGTTTCATCCCCTGTCAGCCTTCTTCTCAGCGAGATTCCAGGTCGTGTGGAAGGAAAGAATTCTGTACAGCTGTGTGGTTTGCGAAATGCCAAGAGATAATTGTTTTCAATACCAGCAATAGTGTGTCCATCTTAGTGTTCTGTTGCTGTGAAGAGACACCATGACCATGGCTACTCTTAAAAAGAAAAAGAATTTAATTGGAGATTGCTTACAGTTGCAAAGTTTTAGGTTGGTCATCATGTTGGGAAGCATGGCAGCATGCAGGTAGACATGATGCTAGAAAAGTGGCCGAGAGTTTTACATCTGGATCCACAAGCGACAGGAAAAGGGAGACTCTGGGTCTGACGTTGGCTTCTGAAACCTCAAAGCCCACTCCCAGCTACATATTTCCTCCAGCAAGGCCACAGCTCCTACCCTTTCAACTAGTGTCACTGCCTGGTGACAAAAATTTCAAATCATAATCCTGTATGGGCCGTTCTTATTCAAAGCACCACAGTGTCTAAGTTACAGACAGTTTAACTTTTCCATTTTATATTGGCCTTGAAAACAATATGTGTGTCTTTCTGACATCTCTCAGGTTTGCACAAGTTAGAACTGTAGCAAAATACAGTTGAGAGACTTAAGCACACCACTCACTTGCCTTTCCAAATGCCACTATTTACAGATGGAAGCTTTGATTAAAATGGGTTGTACCAACTTAGTTTAGAATTTTTAAGATACCAAATGGAGTAGATATGTTTTAGAATAGTTTACCTGATGAAACCTAAAGATTGTGGATATAAATATCTTTGACCAAATTACCTGGGAAAACTTGGACTTTGATGCTTACTTTTCTTAAAGTTAACTTTAAGTTCACTTAAAGAGTCTTGAACTATAGTTATTACTGACTAGGACAAACATTGTTATGGAAGGGATTGTCATTGTGTTGTGTGTTCTGCCTAGATTATTATGTTGTGGGAGAGAGAAGGAAGCTGTTAGTAGGAAGAAGTTTATTTCATGCACATGTCCTCAAGTGTGTAGTTTCTAGTCCATCTTTGTGTTGATCAGGCCATTGTAAGTAGATCAGACATTATTTTTATCAGTCTTTGCTGGTGGTTGGAATGGTTGACCAGTACTGAAACACCGATTGAATTCTGCATTGGGCAATGGGGTGCTTTGTTTTACCTCTTCAGAGCTGCCTCTGGGACATTTGTATGATATGGATGGTAAGTGAAAGAAAGGAGAAGGTGTGAGACATTTACTCTTTATGCCATGATGTAGGCTTCTTGTAGGGGTTTTCATTTTCTCATCATAAGCCTGCTCTTGATCTTAGAATCAGTTCCTGCCACCACAAATAAGGAATTATTCATGAAAGATTTGGAATTAATTAAGGTAGCACACTGCAATCAATTGCCCTTTTTAACTTGAGGTGTCAACATAGGAGAAAGCCTTTCCTAGAAGTTAAAGATAGAGTTTTGTAGATCCCCCGATGTTATTCTCTTGTGATCTTTATTAAAGGACATTGCCATTTTTCACTGTCTGATCTTGAGCAAGCCACTTTAGCTTTCTCAGACTTTATATCTTTGCTTATTATTCCCACCTCTACCTCACCCCCCACTCCTCACTATTATCCTGTCAGCTAAATGCTACTGTTGTGAGACACAGGCCAGAAAGCCCCAGACTGTGTGCTGGTGCAGTTTCATTGATCAGTCCTGGTATGGACAAAATGGAAATCCTAGCCCTCAAGGGAAAACTTGCCATTAGCTTCCCTGTTGTTTCCCCCCTGGAAACAACCAAACTATTATAGTTTGGGAAAGCTGTCCTGTTTTCATTTTCTGTTTGGGTCTTCTCACATTTTCTCTCCCTGAATATTTATCAGGGAGAATTTTTAAACTAACTTTGTTCAGAATGCTTGTTAGATGCAAATTACTGTGGATGCAGAGCTGACTTCGGAGCTAGGGCCTGAAGTCAGGTGAAACAGCGGTAAACAGTGAACAGTGTATGGATATTTAAAGCAGACTACAGAGGAGGTCAGTGTAGCTGCTGTTCTTTACTATCATTTTCATACTTATCATTTAAAATTAGTGCACTCAGTTTTCTTCTGTGCTAGGTGCCTTTTATTTTACCTACTTTAATTCTTTCATTCTCAAACCCTCCCTCCTGTGGGTGGGGACCAGCGAAGAATCCTGAGAATAAAATTATTAACCAATTTTTAGGATAAGGAAAAATTCCGAAAGTAACTTGTCAGTGATCGTGTAACCAGCTAGAAGGCCTTGATGTGATGTTGAGTTGATTATTTTGGATCAAAGGTCAGGCTTTTCCATATCATTGATGTTGTCACATGAAAATTTCAAGTTAATTTTAAAAACAAATCAAGTTTGTTGAGGTATTACAGAATGCAATAAATACACCCATTTTAAGAACATAAGGTTTAGTGAGTCATGATAAAGCATACTTGCCTGTAACTCAACGGGGTCAAAACAACATTTTTACCATTTTCAGGACTGATACGCCTGCCACCTTCTTGGCCAGTCTCTTTAATGCTCATCTCCTGCCTACTCTACCATAGGCAACCCCTAGCGTGCTCTGTATTTTGGTAGTGTAGTGCTATCTTCTTTGACCTGCTGCCTTTTTTGTAAATAAGGTTTTAGTGAGATGCAGCCACACCCATATTGTCTATGGCTGCTTTGGAGCTCAACACTTCTACACAAGTAATATGTTAAGCCTTAATTATACCTAGCAAGATCCAGTTATTCACATCTAATGTAAACAACACTATATTTTTCAGCATATATTTGATATTCTTTTAGCATTCATTTGAAAATCTATGGAGGGGCTGTCAGTGGGTAAAATGTTAATGTGGTAAGCTTGAGGACTAGGCATGACACCATGTGTCTGTAATCTGAGGGCTGGAAGGTGGAGACAGGAGGATCCCTGAGGTTCCTAGCCAGCTAGTCTGGCCAGTCTGTGAGCCCATGTTCTCTGAGTGGCTGTCTCAAAGGCTAAGGTGGAGAGTGATAGGAGGAAGACAACTGACACCCACTGTTCTCCCTAGGTCCACGCACGAGCACACGGCCTGCATCATAATGCACACACCACACACAGATGTGAGCTAGGGAAAGTCAAGCTTCACTCAGTACATTGTTACCGTGTCTCTTTAGTCTCCCACTTCTTTCATTCTCTAAAATTATATCCTTTACATTTATTCAAATTTGCTGACTTTAGTGTATAATGTCTTACAGATTTTGACAAATATGTATATTCATCTAACCACTGCTTAAATTGGAATAATTACTTGTCCTTCCAGATTGGTCTGTATCTTTTTGTAGTCATCCAGGTTTTAGTCCTAATGCTTAGAAACCATTAATCTGTTTTCTGTCTTCATCTGGTTTTTGTTAGTTTGTTGATTGCTTGTTTTTGTTGTTCTTGATCCTTTTTTAGGAATGTTTAGGTTTAGGGATGTATAGAAATTTGTGTGTATCTAGTATGTACAAAAGCCTATGTTTAATTCCTAGTAGCAGATAGCCCTGTATATGGTGGTAGATTTATATAACCCTTGTACTTGGGGTGGGGTAGAAGGGGTAAAGGCTAGAAGATCACACATTTGAGATTACCTGTTTTTCACAGAGTTCAAGCCTACCCTGAATTATATAAACCCTGTCTCAAAATTTATGTGTGTGTGTGTGTGTGTGTGTGTGTGTGTGTGTATGTTGGGGGTGTCATTAAAAATGGAATTATATAGAATGTAAATTTTTGTATGCAAACTGATGCTATCTTTACATGTGATTATTTTTCATCTCTTGGTGATATATCTGTTCAAAACTGTCCACTCTAAAACTTCAGCTAATTGAACCATAACCCTAATTCTAACCCTAACCTCTTAACCGTAACCCTGTATATGTGCAGTTATTATTTTAAAATGCTATCTTCTAATATCTTCTAATATGTTACTTATGTTTTTATCCCTTCCTTCCACCTTCCTCCAAGGGTCTTGTATATAACAGGTTGGCCTGAAAGTCTGTAGTTGAGAATAGATTTGAACTTCTGATCCTCCTGTGTTTACTTCCTGAGTGCCAGGAGAACAGGGGTATGTCACTGTGTTGGGTTCATATGGTGCTATGATTGAACTCAGTATCTTAGTATTCTACCAACCAAACTGTATTTCATCAATTTTTATTATTATTCAAGTGTGCTAAAGAACACACCTTCGACTAGACTACATAGATAATACCTTACTTAGCACTGAGCTATATGCTTCCTGATTTTTGTTTAGGTTTTGAAGCAATGAGATCATTCCTAGAGCCTCTTACATGTTAGACAAGGGCTTTGCCATTGAGCTAAATATATAAATCTCATCAGCAACTATTATAACTCTTTTGATTAACACTGGATTGAATCTGAAAATACTTAGGTGTAACTGTTGTCATTGTGTTATTGAGTCATGAACATGGCTGATCTGCTAATCTAGATCTTTGGTTCATTATTGGTGTCCTTCATTTTTGTAAAGCTTTATTTATACAGCCCTTGATTCCATATATGTGGTTTCAGGATCCATGGTTTCAGTGTCAGTAAGCAGGATGATATGGTACAGTAGGATATTTTGAGGGAGAAGAGACCAGGAGTGCTGGTTAGTGTTTTTTGTTAGTTTGTTTTTTCTTTCTTTTTTGTCAGCTTGACACAAAGTAGAAGAGGTGAAATCACCTGTGAAGATTTCTTCATGGGCAGCATGCAGAACCTGTGGTGACCAAGCTTGGTAATAGCAAGAGTCTCCCAAGTACGGCTGCTTTTAGCAGCATGTAAGCTGCAGTATTGAGAGGCCCATGGTGAGAAGCTGAGACTTGGCACCATGTAGCCGAATCAAAGTCCCTCAAGAGACCAGGAGAGGCTATTGATGAAGATGTAGCTTTGGTTCTAGTGGATAACCCCAAGGACAGTGACAGATGTGGAGTTGGCCTGAGCTTCTGAGACAAAGTGTGTGTCAGATAGCAGAGGCAGAGAAGTAAGCTGACTGAGCCTCTGGAGCCCAAATCAGTGCTTCTAGGAGCTAGACATGGCTGTTTTACACTGTTGCAGTTTGGTTTTGCTTAAGCTTGGTTGCAAATGTACCCTTGTTCTTCCCTCTTGTAATAAGAAATTATATAACTATATTTTTTATTTTACAAAATCTCTCAGTTGCATTTTGAATTTTAAGGAGGAATGAATGTGGAACCTAAAACATGTACTGTACTATGTTGTGAAATTAATGGAAACTTAAGATGAACTTTTGGGTTTTTATGTTCGGAACTATGTAATTTCAATGTCTTTTTTTTTCCAGATGATGGATGTGCTAAAAGTAGTGCCTATTTGAGAGACTTTTAAATTTTAAATTTTCTGTATCCACGGTTCACTTAGAAAACTCAAAATGATTTGCGTGCTTCTCTGTAGAAGCACGCCTCGTCGTCTGGCATTGAGTTTTCTCTGGTCTATAGTAGGTGCTTTTCTGAAGTGGGCTGTGGCACTGAATTAAATAATTTGTTGCCTTTGACAAGCTGAAGCTGATTTTTTTTTAATTTCCCCTTAGATTCCCTCAACAGAATGGCTAGATTCTGAGCACAAAAGAACTGTCCTGTGCTAGAGACTTTGTCTTTGCTGACTTACTTGGGAAAATGCTATGTCAACAAGAGGTGGGAAATAGAGGACTAGTTGATGTCAAAGCTCTGCTTTAGTGTCATGGTCATCTGGAAAAGAGAAATATGGCGGGTTTATACAAACACAAGATAAAGCTTTATTAGAAATCTGCCACGTCCACAGCAGTAACTGCCGTGTAGTGACAAATGCCATTGCTCTGGCCGACACACGCTGAAGGATTGGGGTTAGAGCTTCTTGGAGCGAAGCCCCAGGTGGTCCCCTAGCAATCAGCTGCCGTGAAGGCACTGATTCAGCTAGAACAAAAAGGCCTTGAAACTGGCCCTGGAAGCGAGCCCTCCTGCTACTCTGCGTATTCTTTCTTTGTATTTCTTATCTTTCCTGTTTACAGATGACTGCTACCATGAATCCTAGAGAACGAAATGACACAGAGGACACTGATCTACTTGACTCTGCGCCACCGTTTATTCAGGCTGTTGCTCAGGAGTTTGAGAAAACTAACATACACCCACAACATAACCTAGGGAGGATACATTCAGTACTTGATTAATGGTCAGTGGTGGACAGCCCCGCGCTGGACACCAGAGTCTGGAAATTACCTGGATCCCCTTCCTTACACAGGAGAGTATGTTGAATTGGGTAATAGATGGGTTAATCATGAAGGGAAAAGGCAATTATGGAATACACTGCTATGCCCACGGCTGTCACGCCTGTGTAGACGCTGAGGGGTTGGGGTCTGCGCTCCCGGGGGCTGGGCCCCAGGCAGTTCCCTGGCTAGCCCTGACGCTGTATTGAGCTTTCTGTTCCTTCTTTGTTTCTGTATAGTTCTTTTGTCTTGTCAGCAGGTCAAGAAGTTCCAGGACATTACCAATAATAATAATAATCAAACTACTGAGACATATTGAACTCTGGCTTGCTCTCTGGGAAAACTTATGAATACCCTAGGACAAAAGAAGTTCATGATGGGAGAGGCTAGCCAGAATGAGAAACCCCCAGGTGCATTTTAGATAAGAGAGAAAGGCAGGATTCTTGACATTAAGAAACCAATTATTCACCGTCGGAGCAAGCCTTGGGAGTATAACCCTAAAGAATGGTGTTTTGGGTTACCATGAGAACAGATATGATTTAGGGCTATGAGAAAATAGTTGGTTAGTGGTGTGAGACGGATTTCAAAGAAGAGCTCTGCTCACCTGGCCCTAACCACAAGACATACTGGAAACAATCAATTGTCTGCTTTTGATTATTGCCTATAATCATTCTTCTCATGTAATTTGTTTGCCAATTTCCTTCTGTGATCCTATAAAACTGATGCTTGAACTTCAGTAAATTTGCAGCAGCATATTCAACCTTATTGAGTGTGTCTGTCTGTCATTTCCTCGCCGATTCCTGATTTCTCCTAGCCTTCACCCCTGTTCTCCCGCGGTCGGTGGTCTCCACGAGAGGCGGTCCGTGGCAGGTGGCGCCCGAACAGGGACCGAAGGCCAGGTAATCTTTCTTTCTTTCTCCCTCGAAATCAGGTACGGCTCTTACCAGGGAACTGCAGTCCCGCCGGTAAAGGATCACCGGTTAAGAGTAAGTAATCACAGGAAACATGGGGCTTACTGACTTAAAGCAGAAACATGTAATGGCAAATAGAGAACTGAAAGTATTGGAGCAGTCTTTGGGGAATTCTTTACAGACATGCTCCTTAAACAATTGGCATGGGAAAAGGCCAATGCTCTATGCCAGGACCTTATAAGGCCCATCAGAAAGACAGGAACCATACAGGACTATACTAAAGCCTGTACAGAAGCCTCACCAGCAATAGTCCAGGGTATGGCCTATGCTGCAGTCATGAGAAGACAGGAATTCAGCGCCAATGGAGGAGGTCAAAAGAACCCCTCAGCTCCCACTTGTTATAAACGTGGGGAATCAAGTCATGTACAAAAGAATTGCTCTGGGGAAAGGAAGGAGGGCAAAAGAGGCCCTCTCCCAGGTAATTGTCCAAGATGTCAAAAAGGAAGACACTGGAAAAATAAATGTAAATCCAAACTCTATAAGGATGGAATGCTTTTAGATAAGAATAAAAAATTAAAATTAATATTAGGAAAAGATTCTAGGCAAATATAAAACAAAAAGTCTGAGATCATGGTTAGAGAAAAATTAGCAAAAAACTTCTAAAAAGGAGCATTAGGAGCTAAGGACACTCTCTATGCCTCTTTTCTTTTCTTAGCTAAGTTCTTCACTGTGATAACACTCAAGGTCTCTTCTGCTGGCCAGCAGTTTTCTGTCTTAACTCTTTCCTGTCCTAATGCTGCTTATAAAAAATGTCAAATTATGCCAACCTGTAACTTTAAAAAAAAAAAAAAAACACTAATTTTAAAATAAATGTTAAAGATACATTATGTATTGTCAAAATTTTTAAAAGGTTTTTAATAGAGGTTTTTATAATGTCTAAAAACCAAAAAGGATGGAAGACTAAAATAATAATAATAATAATAATAATAATAATAATATTAATAGGGGTTTATCTAAAAATGTCTGACTTAACCAATAAAACAAAGATGAGAGAGAACAAACCTAAAAATTGCAAAAGGTATATAAAAGGTCACAAAAGGTATATAAAAAATTATAAAAGGCCAAAAGATGTTTACTGTACCTAAATGTTTAACTGTTAATTCTGGTTTTAAAAAGGCTTTGTTTGCCTTGTTAAAGGGTCATGGTTATTTCTTTAAAAAATTATGTATGCTTGTTTTGTTAAAAATTAAGCTTTGGTAATTGTAAGTTTTATACTTGTAATTTTTCTCTGAGCTCTGGTCATTAGATTTGGGTTCACAAAAATTTGGATGTCTTTTTAATATAAATAATGTTAAAACTGTTTTATGCTGTTCTTTATTGATATACAAGAATGTCAGTTACCACCGGGAATAGCTGGGACTAGACTCCCAAAGAAAAAACAGTTACAAAGAAAAACAAAAAGGACAGGTGATAATCACCAAAAGTGTCAATTACAATAAAATAGGTTATAAAACATAAAGTCTTATAAAATGTTTCATATTGTTAATGTTTAGATTTTAGCCTCATTGTCTTTGCTAAAATCATTAATCTAAAGGTTCAATCTGACAAAAATATGGTATATAGTTCTGGTCTGTTAAGAATACAAGTTAATAATTAGTCATCCTCAAAGTACTGGTATAAGTACAAGTAATTTAAAATAATAAAGTTTGTCTAATCACAGATACCTGGACAGCCCTAAATACTTCAAAAATCTATAAAAAATAGCATTTAAAGTAAAGTTTTAAAAGGCTTATATCAAACAGAAACTCTGAGATCCTAACAGTGACCCAAAGAAGACTATGGGACACCACGATGTCTCCGCCTGGATAACAATGACGCTGACCACTGGGCAAGACGATCCCCAGTGCAACACCAGCTGCCAGGACCGGGTCCAGACTATGGACAAACAGCAGGACCTTGGAAAATTGATTGCACCACTTTTACCTACACAAAATAAGGTCAGTCTTTTCTGTGTCCCTCTTCCACAGAAACCAATCAATCACCTTATGGGTCTGGTAAAGACTGCTGTTCTGATACTTCTGTCTCCAATGCTATGGAAACCTGGGCACCTGCAGAAGGACTGCAGGAAGCCGCGGGGAGCAGCAGCAGGGCAAAGGGGAACTCCCGACTTATGCCCACGCTGCAAAAAGGGAAATCATTAAAATGATGAATGTAAGTCAAAGTTCCACAAAGACGGTTCCCCTCTTGAAGAGGAGGAAAAAGAGGAACTCACAGAGTCAAAAAACTAAGTCAGGGGTGCTCTCCTAACCCCGCACCCAAGGGAGAGGAGAAGCCCATACAGAGGCAAAAGTTAAATCCTGATGCTCCTGAATTCACTATTCATGATTTGCCCAGAGCTACTCCTGGGAGTGCTGGCTTAGACTTAGCCAGTGCTAAGGATATGATACTGTCCAAATGGGACGGACTGGCACTGGTGCCAACTAACGTGAAAGGCACACTCCTGCCGCAAACGGTGGGACTCATAATAGGAAGGAGCTGTAATTATCTAAAGAACTTTAAAGTATTGCCTGGTGTTCTGGATGCAGACACCGAGAATGATATTAAGGTAATGGTTAAGCCTTTAGCTGAGACAATTCAGATTCACAAAGGACAGCGTATAGCACAGTTGCTGCTCCTGCCTTATATTAAACTGCCAAATCAGGTAATAAAACAAGAGAGAGGCCAGGGTCAATTTGGTTCCTCAGAAGGAGCTTTTTGGATACAAGACCTGGGACAAAGGTCATTCAAGGCCATCACTATAAAAAAAAAAAAAAAAAAAAAAATTCAGGGGTCTCCTGGATACAGGAGCTGACAGAACATGCATAGCTGCCCCTGACTGGCCGTGGTCATGGCCTATCTACAAAACTGGCTCTTCACTATTGGGGCTAGGATCAGTTACAGGAGTGTGATGCAAAGCTCTGCACATCTAAAATGGGAATGTGATGGTAAAGAAGGGCTGACCCAGCCCTATGTGCTTCCTTATTTGCCCTTTACCCTATGGGGAAGGGACATCCTAGAGTCCATGGATGTTAGACTGGTAACCTCAGATCAACTTAGCTGTCAAAATTTTTCATAGGGGCCACTGCAGAAGGGTTGTATGCTGATAAAATAGAATGGCTAACTCAGGAGCCTGTCTGGGTGAGTCAATGGCCCCTAACAGAGGAAAAAATACAGGCTCTGAAACAACTAGTACAGGAACAGTTAGAAAAAGGCCACATAGTGGAATCAAATAGCCGGTGGAACACTCCAGTGTTCGTAATAAAGAAAAAGTCTGGAAAATGGAGATTATTGCAGGACCTAAGAGCTGTAAATGCAGTAATGAAAGGTATGGGTCCTTTGCAGCCTGGCTTGCCATCCCCTTATAGAATTTGCAAGACATGTAGAATTTGTTTTTCCAGTTTGGTTCTCAAAAGAACCATTAGATCGGGCTCTCTGTATTTTTACAGACGGCTCTTCCTCAGGAAGGGCTATGGTTTTCACACAAGAAGGTGAAATACCTGTTGAAACAGGAAACAAGACTTCTGCTCAGCAAGCAGAAATTAGAGCTGTAATTTTAGCTCAGGGCAATGCTATGGCAGATTATTATACACAAGAAGGTGTGTTTTCAATGCAAGAAGCACTGGAGAGTCATGCTATTCATCATCAGAATGCATTAGCATTAAAAAGAATGTTTTCTCTCACAAGAGAACAAGTAAGGCAGAGCATGAGACTCTTAATCTCAGGGTCGTGGGTTCGAGTCCCACGTTGGGCACATGAATATAATACAGTCCTCCCTAAAGTAATGTGGAAGGACCTGCTTTCCGGAACCTGAAGGGCCGGACGTCCTAATAACATTGGGGCGAGGGTATGCTTGTATTTTCCCACAGGATGCCGACTCCCCCATCTGGATCCCAGACAGACTCGTCCTGGCGGTCGCTGGAGGTGCAGCGCAGAAAGAGGAAATGGAGAAAGCAGAAGAAACGGCTGACATGGCAGATGAAGAAAATGAAACTAACTTCGCCGAGAAATCGGGAAATGACTTGGACGAAAATAAAGCACCTGGTAAAGAAGCGAAAGGCTTACTTAAAGAGCAGGGAAAGCCCCTAACTGCAAGCATGTACTTTCTGGCTTTCCTGGCATTGATCGCAGCTCCCCCGGGGGCTGAGGGTGTTGCCTTTTGGGGCCTATGTGCCTCATCCGCCGATTTTGCAGCCTGTGGGTTGGTTAGACAGGGAGCCAATTAAGATATTAACCAATGATTCAGTCAGACTAGGTGGGTCCCAGGACTCTGATGCAAGGTCTCGCTCGTCCTCTTTGATAACCTTTGAGGGCAGAGCAGATTCGCTACCGATTTGCCTCACGCTGCAGGGGAAGGCTGTGTGAGTACAGGCTATAGGACCTTCCTTACTGCCGATCCTGATGAAGGAAGTGCCGATAAGCGATGGATCTGGAAAACACAGATGCAGACTTTAGGGGATCCCTCCTATAATGAGAACTTTATTAAAGTAAAGGAAATGCCTATAGATCCTTGTATTCAAAAGTACCGTGACAAGGATCAGTTTTGGGACTCCTCCTTAACTAAGTTTCCTGCTTAGCTTACCTGTGGATTTTCTAATGCTGCCACATGGTATCAACCAAAAAAATTCATCCTTGAAGATATGGGATTATTCTAATTCAAATGGTCAGAAAAATGTTTATGAAAATTATATAACTATACATAAAAATAAATTTCATAAATATTCTTATAATGGAGAAGGGGAACCACTAAGAAGATGATTTTCCCCTGGTTTTGTTAAACCCACATGGTATGCTCAAGAAGGGAATGTTACTAGAAAGCATGCTGATTTGTTTAGACTTGTTGCTTCTGCCAATATGTTTTTAGAAAAGAAACCCAACACCACTAAAGCTCTTCCTTATGGAATTAGGGCTTGTGTTTCATATCCTAATGCTTTGCTTTTAGGGCAGCAAATTCATGTTAAAATCTCTCAAGTGGGTAAATCTTACCGTGTAAACTGCTACTCTTGTAAAATTACTAATTGTATTTCTTCTGCTGAAACAAAAGAATTGGGTACTATGATTATTGTTCGCCGTCCTCCTTTTGTAATGTTACCTGTTGAACTTGGGGATGATCCTTGGTATGATAATTCAGCTTTACAAGTACTCACTACCCTAAATGACTTAATTAGGCCGAAAAGGTTTGTAGCTGCTCTTATTTTAGGAATTGCAGCCTTGATTTCCATAATTACAACCTTTGCTGTTGCTACTACTGCCTTATTCAAGAAATACATACAGCACATTATGTTAATAGTTTAAATAAAAATATAACTTCTGCTCTTCTTACACAGGAAGCAATAGATCAAAAATTAGAAGCAAAGATTAATGTATTGGAAGAAGTAGTGTTAGCTCTTGGACAAGATATCTCTAATTTAAAGACCACTCTCTCTACTCGCTGTCACAGTAGTTTTAGGTCTATTTGCATTACTCCTTTACCTTATAATAATTCACAACCTTGGGAGAAGGTAAAAGCTCATTTACAAGGACTATGGCAGGACAATGATATAACTCATGATATGGATACTCTTCAAAAGGATATTTCTGCCATTAGTCAGACACACCTACAATTAAAAGAATTACAAGACCTAGCAACACAAATAGAAGGAGGTTTAAAGCACCTTAATCCTCTGGACTGGATCCAGTATTTCGTTCTCATTGGAGTCTTGATTTTAATTTTAGTCCTAGTCATCTTCTTATTCCCATGCCTTATAAAGTGTCTCTTCTCCTCTTTGCGGGCAGTAAAACAGGAGGTGTTCGAGCTTCATTTTTTTAATAAAAAAGGGAGACCTGCCACGTCCACAGCAGTAACTGCCGTGTAGTGACAAATGCCATTGCTCTGGCCGACACACGCTGAAGGATTGGGGTTAGAGCTTCTTGGAGCGAAGCCCCAGGTGGTCCCCTAGCAATCAGCTGCCGTGAAGGCACTGATTCAGCTAGAACAAAAAGGCCTTGAAACTGGCCCTGGAAGCGAGCCCTCCTGCTACTCTGCGTATTCTTTCTTTGTATTTCTTATCTTTCCTGTTTACAGATGACTGCTACCATGAATCCTAGAGAACGAAATGACACAGAGGACACTGATCTACTTGACTCTGCGCCACCGTTTATTCAGGCTGTTGCTCAGGAGTTTGAGAAAACTAACATACACCCACAACATAACCTAGGGAGGATACATTCAGTACTTGATTAATGGTCAGTGGTGGACAGCCCCGCGCTGGACACCAGAGTCTGGAAATTACCTGGATCCCCTTCCTTACACAGGAGAGTATGTTGAATTGGGTAATAGATGGGTTAATCATGAAGGGAAAAGGCAATTATGGAATACACTGCTATGCCCACGGCTGTCACGCCTGTGTAGACGCTGAGGGGTTGGGGTCTGCGCTCCCGGGGGCTGGGCCCCAGGCAGTTCCCTGGCTAGCCCTGACGCTGTATTGAGCTTTCTGTTCCTTCTTTGTTTCTGTATAGTTCTTTTGTCTTGTCAGCAGGTCAAGAAGTTCCAGGACATTACCAATAATAATAATAATCAAACTACTGAGACATATTGAACTCTGGCTTGCTCTCTGGGAAAACTTATGAATACCCTAGAATAAAAGAAGTTCATGATGGGAGAGGCTAGCCAGAATGAGAAACCCCCAGGTGCATTTTAGATAAGAGAGAAAGGCAGGATTCTTGACATTAAGAAACCAATTATTCACCGTCGGAGCAAGCCTTGGGAGTATAACCCTAAAGAATGGTGTTTTGGGTTACCATGAGAACAGATATGATTTAGGGCTATGAGAAAATAGTTGGTTAGTGGTGTGAGACGGATTTCAAAGAAGAGCTCTGCTCACCTGGCCCTAACCACAAGACATACTGGAAACAATCAATTGTCTGCTTTTGATTATTGCCTATAATCATTCTTCTCATGTAATTTGTTTGCCAATTTCCTTCTGTGATCCTATAAAACTGATGCTTGAACTTCAGTAAATTTGCAGCAGCATATTCAACCTTATTGAGTGTGTCTGTCTGTCATTTCCTCGCCGATTCCTGATTTCTCCTAGCCTTCACCCCTGTTCTCCCGCGGTCGGTGGTCTCCACGAGAGGCGGTCCGTGGCAGGTGGCGCCCGAACAGGGACCGAAGGCCAGGTAATCTTTCTTTCTTTCTCCCTCGAAATCAGGTACGGCTCTTACCAGGGAACTGCAGTCCCGCCGGTAAAGGATCACCGGTTAAGAGTAAGTAATCACAGGAAACATGGGGCTTACTGACTTAAAGCAGAAACATGTAATGGCAAATAGAGAACTGAAAGTATTGGAGCAGTCTTTGGGGAATTTCTTTACAGACATGCTCCTTAAACAATTGGCATGGGAAAAGGCCAATGCTCTATGCCAGGACCTTATAAGGCCCATCAGAAAGACAGGAACCATACAGGACTATACTAAAGCCTGTACAGAAGCCTCACCAGCAATAGTCCAGGGTATGGCCTATGCTGCAGTCATGAGAAGACAGGAATTCAGCGCCAATGGAGGAGGTCAAAAGAACCCCTCAGCTCCCACTTGTTATAAACGTGGGGAATCAAGTCATGTACAAAAGAATTGCTCTGGGGAAAGGAAGGAGGGCAAAAGAGGCCCTCTCCCAGGTAATTGTCCAAGATGTCAAAAAGGAAGACACTGGAAAAATAAATGTAAATCCAAACTCTATAAGGATGGAATGCTTTTAGATAAGAATAAAAAATTAAAATTAATATTAGGAAAAGATTCTAGGCAAATATAAAACAAAAAGTCTGAGATCATGGTTAGAGAAAAATTAGCAAAAAACTTCTAAAAAGGAGCATTAGGAGCTAAGGACACTCTCTATGCCTCTTTTCTTTTCTTAGCTAAGTTCTTCACTGTGATAACACTCAAGGTCTCTTCTGCTGGCCAGCAGTTTTCTGTCTTAACTCTTTCCTGTCCTAATGCTGCTTATAAAAAATGTCAAATTATGCCAACCTGTAACTTTAAAAAAAAAAAAAAACACTAATTTTAAAATAAATGTTAAAGATACATTATGTATTGTCAAAATTTTTAAAAGGTTTTTAATAGAGGTTTTTATAATGTCTAAAAACCAAAAAGGATGGAAGACTAAAATAATAATAATAATAATAATAATAATAATAATATTAATAGGGGTTTATCTAAAAATGTCTGACTTAACCAATAAAACAAAGATGAGAGAGAACAAACCTAAAAATTGCAAAAGGTATATAAAAGGTCACAAAAGGTATATAAAAAATTATAAAAGGCCAAAAGATGTTTACTGTACCTAAATGTTTAACTGTTAATTCTGGTTTTAAAAAGGCTTTGTTTGCCTTGTTAAAGGGTCATGGTTATTTCTTTAAAAAATTATGTATGCTTGTTTTGTTAAAAATTAAGCTTTGGTAATTGTAAGTTTTATACTTGTAATTTTTCTCTGAGCTCTGGTCATTAGATTTGGGTTCACAAAAATTTGGATGTCTTTTTAATATAAATAATGTTAAAACTGTTTTATGCTGTTCTTTATTGATATACAAGAATGTCAGTTACCACCGGGAATAGCTGGGACTAGACTCCCAAAGAAAAAACAGTTACAAAGAAAAACAAAAAGGACAGGTGATAATCACCAAAAGTGTCAATTACAATAAAATAGGTTATAAAACATAAAGTCTTATAAAATGTTTCATATTGTTAATGTTTAGATTTTAGCCTCATTGTCTTTGCTAAAATCATTAATCTAAAGGTTCAATCTGACAAAAATATGGTATATAGTTCTGGTCTGTTAAGAATACAAGTTAATAATTAGTCATCCTCAAAGTACTGGTATAAGTACAAGTAATTTAAAATAATAAAGTTTGTCTAATCACAGATACCTGGACAGCCCTAAATACTTCAAAAATCTATAAAAAATAGCATTTAAAGTAAAGTTTTAAAAGGCTTATATCAAACAGAAACTCTGAGATCCTAACAGTGACCCAAAGAAGACTATGGGACACCACGATGTCTCCGCCTGGATAACAATGACGCTGACCACTGGGCAAGACGATCCCCAGTGCAACACCAGCTGCCAGGACCGGGTCCAGACTATGGACAAACAGCAGGACCTTGGAAAATTGATTGCACCACTTTTACCTACACAAAATAAGGTCAGTCTTTTCTGTGTCCCTCTTCCACAGAAACCAATCAATCACCTTATGGGTCTGGTAAAGACTGCTGTTCTGATACTTCTGTCTCCAATGCTATGGAAACCTGGGCACCTGCAGAAGGACTGCAGGAAGCCGCGGGGAGCAGCAGCAGGGCAAAGGGGAACTCCCGACTTATGCCCACGCTGCAAAAAGGGAAATCATTAAAATGATGAATGTAAGTCAAAGTTCCACAAAGACGGTTCCCCTCTTGAAGAGGAGGAAAAAGAGGAACTCACAGAGTCAAAAAACTAAGTCAGGGGTGCTCTCCTAACCCCGCACCCAAGGGAGAGGAGAAGCCCATACAGAGGCAAAAGTTAAATCCTGATGCTCCTGAATTCACTATTCATGATTTGCCCAGAGCTACTCCTGGGAGTGCTGGCTTAGACTTAGCCAGTGCTAAGGATATGATACTGTCCAAATGGGACGGACTGGCACTGGTGCCAACTAACGTGAAAGGCACACTCCTGCCGCAAACGGTGGGACTCATAATAGGAAGGAGCTGTAATTATCTAAAGAACTTTAAAGTATTGCCTGGTGTTCTGGATGCAGACACCGAGAATGATATTAAGGTAATGGTTAAGCCTTTAGCTGAGACAATTCAGATTCACAAAGGACAGCGTATAGCACAGTTGCTGCTCCTGCCTTATATTAAACTGCCAAATCAGGTAATAAAACAAGAGAGAGGCCAGGGTCAATTTGGTTCCTCAGAAGGAGCTTTTTGGATACAAGACCTGGGACAAAGGTCATTCAAGGCCATCACTATAAAAAAAAAAAAAAAAAAAAAAATTCAGGGGTCTCCTGGATACAGGAGCTGACAGAACATGCATAGCTGCCCCTGACTGGCCGTGGTCATGGCCTATCTACAAAACTGGCTCTTCACTATTGGGGCTAGGATCAGTTACAGGAGTGTGATGCAAAGCTCTGCACATCTAAAATGGGAATGTGATGGTAAAGAAGGGCTGACCCAGCCCTATGTGCTTCCTTATTTGCCCTTTACCCTATGGGGAAGGGACATCCTAGAGTCCATGGATGTTAGACTGGTAACCTCAGATCAACTTAGCTGTCAAAATTTTTCATAGGGGCCACTGCAGAAGGGTTGTATGCTGATAAAATAGAATGGCTAACTCAGGAGCCTGTCTGGGTGAGTCAATGGCCCCTAACAGAGGAAAAAATACAGGCTCTGAAACAACTAGTACAGGAACAGTTAGAAAAAGGCCACATAGTGGAATCAAATAGCCGGTGGAACACTCCAGTGTTCGTAATAAAGAAAAAGTCTGGAAAATGGAGATTATTGCAGGACCTAAGAGCTGTAAATGCAGTAATGAAAGGTATGGGTCCTTTGCAGCCTGGCTTGCCATCCCCTTATAGAATTTGCAAGACATGTAGAATTTGTTTTTCCAGTTTGGTTCTCAAAAGAACCATTAGATCGGGCTCTCTGTATTTTTACAGACGGCTCTTCCTCAGGAAGGGCTATGGTTTTCACACAAGAAGGTGAAATACCTGTTGAAACAGGAAACAAGACTTCTGCTCAGCAAGCAGAAATTAGAGCTGTAATTTTAGCTCAGGGCAATGCTATGGCAGATTATTATACACAAGAAGGTGTGTTTTCAATGCAAGAAGCACTGGAGAGTCATGCTATTCATCATCAGAATGCATTAGCATTAAAAAGAATGTTTTCTCTCACAAGAGAACAAGCAAGGCAGAGCATGAGACTCTTAATCTCAGGGTCGTGGGTTCGAGTCCCACGTTGGGCACATGAATATAATACAGTCCTCCCTAAAGTAATGTGGAAGGACCTGCTTTCCGGAACCTGAAGGGCCGGACGTCCTAATAACATTGGGGCGAGGGTATGCTTGTATTTTCCCACAGGATGCCGACTCCCCCATCTGGATCCCAGACAGACTCGTCCTGGCGGTCGCTGGAGGTGCAGCGCAGAAAGAGGAAATGGAGAAAGCAGAAGAAACGGCTGACATGGCAGATGAAGAAAATGAAACTAACTTCGCCGAGAAATCGGGAAATGACTTGGACGAAAATAAAGCACCTGGTAAAAGAAGCGAAAGGCTTACTTAAAGAGCAGGGAAAGCCCCTAACTGCAAGCATGTACTTTCTGGCTTTCCTGGCATTGATCGCAGCTCCCCCGGGGGCTGAGGGTGTTGCCTTTTGGGGCCTATGTGCCTCATCCGCCGATTTTGCAGCCTGTGGGTTGGTTAGACAGGGAGCCAATTAAGATATTAACCAATGATTCAGTCAGACTAGGTGGGTCCCAGGACTCTGATGCAAGGTCTCGCTCGTCCTCTTTGATAACCTTTGAGGGCAGAGCAGATTCGCTACCGATTTGCCTCACGCTGCAGGGGAAGGCTGTGTGAGTACAGGCTATAGGACCTTCCTTACTGCCGATCCTGATGAAGGAAGTGCCGATAAGCGATGGATCTGGAAAACACAGATGCAGACTTTAGGGGATCCCTCCTATAATGAGAACTTTATTAAAGTAAAGGAAATGCCTATAGATCCTTGTATTCAAAAGTACCGTGACAAGGATCAGTTTTGGGACTCCTCCTTAACTAAGTTTCCTGCTTAGCTTACCTGTGGATTTTCTAATGCTGCCACATG
This sequence comes from Arvicola amphibius, assembly GCF_903992535.2. Lineage (NCBI taxonomy): Eukaryota > Metazoa > Chordata > Mammalia > Rodentia > Cricetidae > Arvicola > Arvicola amphibius. The sequence continues at coordinate 59,065,957 of NC_052059.1, read as the reverse complement.
GTATCAACCAAAAAAATTCATCCTTGAAGATATGGGATTATTCTAATTCAAATGGTCAGAAAAATGTTTATGAAAATTATATAACTATACATAAAAATAAATTTCATAAATATTCTTATAATGGAGAAGGGGAACCACTAAGAAGATGATTTTCCCCTGGTTTTGTTAAACCCACATGGTATGCTCAAGAAGGGAATGTTACTAGAAAGCATGCTGATTTGTTTAGACTTGTTGCTTCTGCCAATATGTTTTTAGAAAAGAAACCCAACACCACTAAAGCTCTTCCTTATGGAATTAGGGCTTGTGTTTCATATCCTAATGCTTTGCTTTTAGGGCAGCAAATTCATGTTAAAATCTCTCAAGTGGGTAAATCTTACCGTGTAAACTGCTACTCTTGTAAAATTACTAATTGTATTTCTTCTGCTGAAACAAAAGAATTGGGTACTATGATTATTGTTCGCCGTCCTCCTTTTGTAATGTTACCTGTTGAACTTGGGGATGATCCTTGGTATGATAATTCAGCTTTACAAGTACTCACTACCCTAAATGACTTAATTAGGCCGAAAAGGTTTGTAGCTGCTCTTATTTTAGGAATTGCAGCCTTGATTTCCATAATTACAACCTTTGCTGTTGCTACTACTGCCTTATTCAAGAAATACATACAGCACATTATGTTAATAGTTTAAATAAAAATATAACTTCTGCTCTTCTTACACAGGAAGCAATAGATCAAAAATTAGAAGCAAAGATTAATGTATTGGAAGAAGTAGTGTTAGCTCTTGGACAAGATATCTCTAATTTAAAGACCACTCTCTCTACTCGCTGTCACAGTAGTTTTAGGTCTATTTGCATTACTCCTTTACCTTATAATAATTCACAACCTTGGGAGAAGGTAAAAGCTCATTTACAAGGACTATGGCAGGACAATGATATAACTCATGATATGGATACTCTTCAAAAGGATATTTCTGCCATTAGTCAGACACACCTACAATTAAAAGAATTACAAGACCTAGCAACACAAATAGAAGGAGGTTTAAAGCACCTTAATCCTCTGGACTGGATCCAGTATTTCGTTCTCATTGGAGTCTTGATTTTAATTTTAGTCCTAGTCATCTTCTTATTCCCATGCCTTATAAAGTGTCTCTTCTCCTCTTTGCGGGCAGTAAAACAGGAGGTGTTCGAGCTTCATTTTTTTAATAAAAAAGGGAGACCTGCCACGTCCACAGCAGTAACTGCCGTGTAGTGACAAATGCCATTGCTCTGGCCGACACACGCTGAAGGATTGGGGTTAGAGCTTCTTGGAGCGAAGCCCCAGGTGGTCCCCTAGCAATCAGCTGCCGTGAAGGCACTGATTCAGCTAGAACAAAAAGGCCTTGAAACTGGCCCTGGAAGCGAGCCCTCCTGCTACTCTGCGTATTCTTTCTTTGTATTTCTTATCTTTCCTGTTTACAGATGACTGCTACCATGAATCCTAGAGAACGAAATGACACAGAGGATACTGATCTACTTGACTCTGCGTCACCGTTTATTCAGGCTGTTGCTCAGGAGTTTGAGAAAACTAACATACACCCACAACATAACCTAGGGAGGATACATTCAGTACTTGATTAATGATCAGTGGTGGACAGCCCCGCGCTGGACACCAGAGTCTGGAAATTACCTGGATCCCCTTCCTTACACAGGAGAGTATGTTGAATTGGGTAATAGATGGGTTAATCATGAAGGGAAAAGGCAATTATGGAATACACTGCTATGCCCACGGCTGTCACGCCTGTGTAGACGCTGAGGGGTTGGGGTCTGCGCTCCCGGGGGCTGGGCCCCAGGCAGTTCCCTGGCTAGCCCTGGCGCTGTATTGAGCTTTCTGTTCCTTCTTTGTTTCTGTATAGTTCTTTTGTCTTGTCAGCAGGTCAAGAAGTTCCAGGACATTACCAATAATAATAATAATCAAACTACTGAGACATATTGAACTCTGGCTTGCTCTCTGGGAAAACTTATGAATACCCTAGAATAAAAGAAGTTCATGATGGGAGAGGCTAGCCAGAATGAGAAACCCCCAGGTGCATTTTAGATAAGAGAGAAAGGCAGGATTCTTGACATTAAGAAACCAATTATTCACCGTCGGAGCAAGCCTTGGGAGTATAACCCTAAAGAATGGTGTTTTGGGTTACCATGAGAACAGATATGATTTAGGGCTATGAGAAAATAGTTGGTTAGTGGTGTGAGACGGATTTCAAAGAAGAGCTCTGCTCACCTGGCCCTAACCACAAGACATACTGGAAACAATCAATTGTCTGCTTTTGATTATTGCCTATAATCATTCTTCTCATGTAATTTGTTTGCCAATTTCCTTCTGTGATCCTATAAAACTGATGCTTGAACTTCAGTAAATTTGCAGCAGCATATTCAACCTTATTGAGTGTGTCTGTCTGTCATTTCCTCGCCGATTCCTGATTTCTCCTAGCCTTCACCCCTGTTCTCCCGCGGTCGGTGGTCTCCACGAGAGGCGGTCCGTAGCAGAAATCAATAAAAACTAAAAGTTCTGTTTGATATCATCCATGTTACTACTGCAGTTGCCGTAGCAGATCAGGGTCTTATTCTGTAGTAGGGAAAATGGTAGAGAAACTGCCTTGAAAGTTTTTTTCTAGGCACATGGTTTCCTTTGGCAAGCACACTGTCTTGCTTTGGTGACTCACCTTTTTTATTTTTAACTCTTAAAGGGGTGGCAAGAAGAGTTTCTTAGACAAGAAATACGACCGAGAATGATTCATATTATCGAGGATTGATTTAAGATTTGATGACTTCCTACCTTGTGTGGAATAGTTGACTTTAACTGTTATTAAAATATGCTGCATTTGTAATAAATACTGTGTCTAATTCTTTCCTAGGACAAGGGCATCCTTTCTGTCATTGTTTATAGCATCAATGTCCAGAGGAATCCGAATCTTAGTCTAGATAATCTCTCCAGGGAAACTTTAGTACCTGATGGCAAGAAGGAGAAAAATTCTGAGAGCTTGGCATGTATATTTAATTAAAATTTTATCATAAATATGGATCACTTCTTCACAGTGCTAGATAAGTTTTGGCCATAGGACCAGGGAGATAGCTTGCCTGGTAAAAGTGCATGATGTCCAGGATTCTTTTGCAGTCAGACTCTGGAACCCATGTGATAGCTCAGGGTAGCTGTAGGTGTCTGTAAGCTTAGTGCCTGACTCTATAGCTAGAAGGGAGAGCCTCCTGCCCACTGCCTGCCTGATGCTTGATCTGGAATAGGTGATGCAGTTTGAGATCCTATGTAAAACAAGTTGTCTTTAGACATTATGTTTAAGTTTATTTTTTTGTGTATGTGTGTACAAGTGAGCACACATGCATATATGTATTCCAGCCACACTGTGCATGTGAAGGTCGGAGACAATTAGTGGGAGTCTGTTTTCTTTATCATATGGGTTGCAGGGATTAAGGTTTGATGGTAAACACCTTAAACTGCTGAGCCATATGGCTAGTCCTACTTTTAATACTTGTTATTTTTTATTTAATCTTATGTATTTATTGTATCAGTGCATGCTCACCATGGTGCACATGTGGAGCTCGGGGACTGAATCCTGGTTCTCTACAAGAGCAGCATGTGCTCTTTGCTCTTAACCCTTGAGCCAATCTCTGTAGTTCCCAAATAACAAAGTAGACTACATTTGGTAATTACATTTACCTTGAACAAGAGTAGAAATGTGTGTACAGTATATTTTAACAAAAGTAATCTTAAATTTGTATCAATATACAAAATTTGTATACAATATACAAAAGTTCAATCTGATGTAAAATATTTAAACTAGAAGTTAATTTTAAAAAGTGGATTCAATAATATGTCTTTTTTATTTTATCATGCATATCCTTCTTTTTTTCCTTTTCAGAGTAGACTCACTCAGTAGAGCATGAGATTTTAAACTCATGGTTGTGTGTTTGAGCCCCACATTAGCACCAGATATAGAATTATAATTAGTCTTAATAAAAAAACCCAGAGTCAGATATTTAAACATTATTATTAGAATTATCATTATTATTGTTATTGTCTCTCTTAATTTAAATTTTGTGCATAGATTTTTTGGTATTATTGTGTGCAGTGACCTGAAAACCTAGTCAGCGCTGCTGTGACTGTTGGATAGTTAGCACTGATGGCTCTTATTTGTATTATGTAAATAGGCTTTGATTGGAGCAAATTTAAACTATTATAAATTGCATATTCATTTCTATAACTGTATTTTTGATAGACTTAAATTATACATTGTGTGAAGGAGTTTTTAAAATGAGGGACAAGAATGGGAAAACTCCCGAGTAGTTGTCTAGTAAAGTCATTGAAGGGAGTATGATCGCTGTCTTTTATTTTTCTTCTCTAAAGCAGGCAGTGGCTTTTTGCTCCAGTGATGCCCTTGGTCTTAGGGTTTCTATTGCTGGGAAGGGACACCATGGCCACAGCAACTCTTATAAAGGGAACATTTAATTGGGGCTGGCCTACAGTTTTAGAAGTTTAGTCCATTATTGTCATGGTGGGAAGCATGACGATATACAGGCAGACATGAAGCTGGAGAAGGAGCTGAGAGTTCTATATTTTGATCCCCAGGCATCAGGAAAAGGCTGGGTGCCACTGAGTCTGGGCTTAAGCATCTGAACCCTCAAAGCCCACCCTACACTGACACTTCCTCCAACAAGACCACACCTACTTCAACAAGGCCACATCTCATAACAGTGCCACTCCCTATGGACCAAGTATTCAAACACACGAATCTATCCATGGAGGGCATTCCTATTCATCCCCCAGACCCTTAAAACTGTCTATGTAGAGACTGGAGAGATGGCTCATAGGTTAAGAACCCTGGATGCTCTTCAGAGGTCCTGAGTTCATTTCCCAGCAACTACATGATTGCTCACAACGATCTATAAAGTGTTCCAGTGCCCTCTTATTGCCTTCAGTGTAGGCATACATGAGGGCAGAATGCTATATACATAAAAAGTAAACAAATCTTTAAAAATGTTTCTATGTAAATAGAAATGAATTCTGCAAGGTGGAAATGATGTATTGAATGATAATGGAGAAAAATCCTGTTACTACAATATATAGTTGTTTATTATTATTACGAGTAGAATTGGCATTCTGTTTTCAAAAGTTGATTCTGGGCCTTTTGGGTGGTGGGAAGGGTGGTGATATCAGAGCCCAAATCCAGTAACTTAGACATGCACTTTTACCTCTGAACCCCTACTCTACCCCAACCTTTTAATTAAAGTGGGCATTTTGTATTCCCTGCTGGCTTTCATATCACCATGTAAAAAGATAACCTTTGAACTTTTGATCCTCCTATCTCTGCCTTCTGAGTTCTGGGACTAAAGACATGGTCCCTTGTACCTGGTTTATATAGTTGGTCTTTGGGATTTGGAAGTGAATCTAGGTTTTGTGCATGTTAGGCAAGTTTGCTTTCAGCTGGTCTTGAACTCTTTCTCCTCCTATTTCTGTGTGTTCAGGGCTAGGGACAATAGACACATGCCACCATGGGTTTCACACCTGTCCTGTTTTTGCTGCTTTATAATGTGGAAGGGAGCCTTCAGTGTACTCCAGAACTACACATTTTGTGAGTTATTTTGTTTGGATTCTCTGGAGTTGGTTTTTGTTTTTAAATTTAACTCTCATATTTGGATTGGTAAACTAATTCTAGAATTGGATAGGTTTTTTCTTTAGTCTGAGGAATTTTGGCATGAAATGGTCTTTGTTTCATGTGAGTATATTATTTATTAGATTTTAGATAGTAGAATGATGACAGAGGTAATGAATTCTCAACCACGTAGTTAAGCATGGGTAGGTTTTATTTTCTTGACCTTTGAGAATCAAGCACACTTAGAATTAAATGCAGTTTGTATGGTAAATGTCACAGGGAAGATTTGAATAGCAATATGTGGGTGCAGGCAGCTGTAACTTCTTTGAGGGGTTGGAAAGAACAGAGAAGGACCATTCTGTTTATTTGAAAAGACTAATAATGTGATAAGCCTGAGATTCACTCTTTAGACCAGGATGGCATAAAAATCACAGAGATCTGTGTGCTTCTGCCTCCCAACTGCAGGGAATAAAGGCATGAGCCACCATGCCTAGCCTGAGAAGGGCCATTCTAAAACATTGAGCATTAAGTCTAATGTGGAGTTGTTTTAAAATCTCAGATTTCACTGACTGTGTATTTGCATAAGTGGGCACATGAATTAGTCTAGGAACTAGAAAGATGTTTCAGCAGTTTAGAGTTTTAGCTTCCCAGCAGGGGGCCAGGATTCGGGTTTCAGTTTACAACCATCTGTGATTCCAGTTTCAGGGTATCAAACAACTTCTGGTTTTTTTTTTTTTTTTTTTTGGTTTTTCGAGACAGGGTTTCTCTGCAGCTTTTTTAGAGCCTGGCCTGGAACTAGCTCTTGTAGACCAGGCTGGCCTCGAACTCACAGAGATCCGCCTGCCTCTGCCTCCCGAGTGCTGGGATTAAAGGCGTGTGCCACCACCGCCTGGCCAAACTTTTTTTTTTTAATATTTATTTATTTATTATGCATACAATACTCTGTCTGTGTGTATGTCTGTAGGCCAGAAGAGGGCACCAGACCTCATTTACAGATGGCTGTGAGCCACCATGTGGTTGCCGGGAATTGAACTCAGGACCATTGGAAGAGCAGGCAATGCTCTTAACCACTGAGCCATCTCTCCAGCCTCAAACAACTTCTGTAGACCAGGCATGCACAAGGTGAACACACTGACATACACACACACACACACACACAATAAGTAAATAAAATATCTTAAATGTCTACATGCAAAATAATTAATCTAAACAACCATTTCATTGTGTAATTTACATTTAACATTATGTAATAGGATTTTGGGGAAGGAATAAAAAAAAAACTCTTATTTATTTCATTCTATTAATTTACTGTATCTTTCCCAGAATTAAGGTACTTTTGAAGCTCCTCATTCATCATTGTAAAGTCACACCTTGTACCTCACTCTTGTAATAGCCTTGGACCTGATTGGTAACCATGATAGTTTGGGGGTCTTCTGTGGTTATTGAGTGTGCCATAGGTATTTACTTTTTTTCCTTACTGAGTAGGTTTTAGTGGGAAAAGGAAGTTAAGTAATTTGCCTTTAGCTTTCTGAATGTGAAAGGTATTGAATCACATCTGTGATGATTATAGGAAGTTTGGTGTGCATGTGAGAGCCAGAGTTTCAAGGTCATTCTCCTGGAAAGGAACCCATTTGATACCAGTACGTCCAGTCTACCAGACCCTAAGTGAAGCTCTGGCTTGTCATCATTTTTTCTCTTCTTCTTTATCCATGGGGCTTTTCCTTTTTCTGAGTTTCAAAAGTAAAAGTTGAGACATATTACATGTACATGCTCCTTTCAAATTGTACTATATCTTACAAGATGCCTGTAGAAGCTGTCTGATAGTCTGGAACTTGAGTTTCAGATGGTGATAAGCAACCATGTGAATGCTGGGTACAAAGGTCCTGTGAAAGAACAACTGGTGCTCTAATCTGCTAAGGCATCTTTCTAGCCCCTAGTCTAATTCTTAAGTATCCACCTAAACAAATACATAGTCATAGCATTATCTACATACAATGGGTTGCATATTTAAAGAATTTTTTGTCTTCAAAATTAGTTCTTTCCCATGTATTGTACAGCCCAATTCAAATAAGCTGCATTTGAAGTGCCCAGAACCCTCATGAGCCCAGTGCTCATTCCATGGGATCTTGTGGTCCTAGTGTTCATGCACTGACCACAACTCCATTTTGCTTCTTTTAAGCTTGTAAGTTAGGAGCCAGAGTTTCCGCATCTGTTTTAATTGTTCATCATTTAACATTCTTTAAGCTTTTAATATGCTGTTATCACTGCCAATGACTAGTTTAGTAAAAACATTCATTAGGAAGTGGCATAGTTGTTTGTGTAAATGTAGCTATTTGGTTATTTTCCAGTATTTACAAATTCAGCTCTTAAACATCTCTTAAAATAAAACAGAACAGTATAAATATAAAAGGTAATATAATTGTTCTTAGACTACATATTTTAAGAAATTTATAATTTTCCTTGGTAATGGAAATGACAAGGCTAAGACAAATTTTAGGTTGAAATGAAAACAATGAGAATTGATCAGTCTGTAAAACAAAGAATTACATCTAGGAACTCATTTTAGTTCTGCTTATGTGCCAGGCATTGTTGACATGTTTAAACTAAGAAATAGACCTGGTACTACTCAACTTACCCTGAAGAGTTTAATTAGAGGAACCCTTTTTTTGTGACATCTCTTAGGCAGTGACTGTGTCAAGATGAAGCTGAATATCTTCTTCCCTGTGACAGGCATTAGAAACTCTTGGAAGTGGACGATGAATCAGGCTTTGTATGTTCTGTGCAAGGGCAGGGCCACAGAGTAGCTGCTGATGCTCTGGTAAAGAGTGGAAGCGTTATGTGGTCTGAATCAGTGGTGGGCATGACATAGAAGTCTTCCCATGAAGCAAGGTGTTGTGACTCATGGCAGCATGCCCCTGCTTTTGAGTAAGGGCCATTTCTGTTATAGACCAAGGAGAACTAGAGAGAGGAAGGGCAAGACTGTTTGTGAATGCAGTGTGGATGCCAGTTTGAGTGTTCTCAACTTGGATATTGTAAAAAAGGAGAGAAGGATATTCCCGGACTGACAAATACTACTGTACCTCTTCAAATGGGACCTAAAAGAGCTAACAGAATCAAAAAGCTTTTTAATATCTCTAAGAAAGATGATGTCTGCCATTTTTGTCAGAAAGCTTTTAAACATAGAAGGTAAGAAGCCCAGGATCAATTCATCCAAGATTCAGCATCTTGTTACTCCATGTGTCCTACACCAAAAATAGTGATATATTGCTCTGAAGAAACAATGTACTAAGAAAAGCGAGGAGGATACTGTAGAACATGCTAAACTTTTGGCCAAGAGTATCAAGGAAGCCAAAGAAAAGTAACAGGAAGAAATCACTGAGGCATAAACTATCCTTGCTGAGAGCTTCTACTTCTGAGTCCAGTCAAAAATATGTTTTTAAAGGTAACAAATAAATAATTATATCTTGAATCTCCAAAAAATGTTTAACTAGAATAAATTCCACAGGATTTGTTGTTGTTGTTGTTTATTGACAGGGCTTCTCTGTGTAACAGTCCTATCTGTCCTGGAATTAACTCTGTAGACCATGCTGTCCTTTAACTTACAGAGATCCACCAGCCTCTGGCTCCCAAGTGCTGGAATTAAAAGCATACTCACTATGCCTGGCTAGACTACATTGTTTATTTGAGTAACAAGACTCCTATGAATATGTTTCAATATGTCATAAATATGCTTCAGTATACCACTTTGGAATCCCTTCTGTTTTCTATGTCCTCATGTCCCCATGTCCCACCACCCTGTTCTCTGGGATCAATCTTCCTGTTTGAAGAATAGATGCTCACATGAAGTACTTCTTCTGATTATCTCTTCACCCAGAGTGAAGACCATTTCTAAGATGTTTGGAACAAGTAGTCAACTCTGTTTTGAGATAGAAAAGACAAATACAAGATGACAGTTAAAATTCTTCCCTAGTTGTGTTGATGGGCACACTTGTAATCCCAGAACTAGAATGAGGAAGGGTGATGGTTCTGAGGTACTGGCCAGCCTGGGCTACATGGATACTGTCTCAAAAAGCAGAAGCAAATGAAAAAAACACCCAGATCTGCTTTACAGAAAATAGTATTTTGTGCACTATGCAGGTGATAAGCAGTTAAAAACCATATTGGATTTGAATAAATTAAGGGAGAATATCAGTTTACATGTATTTTAGGTCTTGTAGTATACTAGTAATTTGTTTTTTCGAGATAGGGTCTCTATTATGTAGCTATGCCTGTCATAGAGCTCACTATATAGACAAGGAGCCTAGTCTTGAACTCACAGAGAACCACTTGCCTCTGCCTTCTTGGTGGTGTGGCTAAAGACAAATGCCACCACACCCTGCTAAATTAGTGATTCTTGAAATTAAACCTGAAAATAGTCATCAGCTTGTCTGTCCATGTGTTACTGTGGAGCAGCTGGAATGGCTCTCGGATCTCTTACCCATCCCAGCTGAACAGGTGTTCCTTTACGTTGTCCACATGAATGGAATGTGTTCACTAACTTGTGGTGGTGAAAGTAGCTTAGATTGTCCTAGATACTGAAATGAATGGCAGAATGTTTTATATGAAAGTAGTTTTAAGGAGTTATGAAAGTATTTTAGAGTATCACAGAACCAGGAATAAATGGTAGAATATCTGATAATTTCTAATGCCAAAACAAAAATAGAGTTAAAAAATTGAAAGTAGTTGCGAATGTTTGTTGAAGGTATGCTAGTATGCTCATGCATTCTTATGTAATTTTTGTTCTTTGTCTCTCTTGTCTCCACTGTGGTTTTAACACTCACCTAGACTTCTGTACGGTAATGGGAAGGACAGTGGCCTTTTACCATTTTGAAATTCAAGTCCCAAAAGGATAGGAAGGAGGAATTTTACTTTATAAACTTATTCCTATTTTCAGTTTCTTTCTTTGTAAATTTTCTTTGTAAATCTTCTGTCTGCCCACCCACTCACCCATCCATCCATCCATCCATCCATCCATCCATCCATCCATCCATCCATCCATCTGTCCATCCATCCATCCATCCATCCATCCATCCATCCATTTATCATATCTATCTCTGTGCTGGTTTATCTGTGGGGTATGTTTTATGTTCTGGAGCATATTTGGACTCTAAAGGATAACCTGTAGGAACTGGTCATCTCTTTCCACCACGTGGGGCCTGATTGAACTCAAGGGGTAGCTTGGTAGAAAGAACCCTAATAAATTCTCTGAGTAAAAGTTTGTCTTTCCATTTTTATGTGTTGCTAAACATTTGGCATAGCAATGTCACCTTCCCTGTGTTCCATGAGGGAGCTCTCTGCCTACCTCCCATATTTCCAAGTTCTGAAAGAGCTGAACTAATAGGTCCTCTAATACAGGTCTTTTTAACCTTTTCCCACTTGTAACTCATATTTACCTGAGAAGTTTTATATTATACTGAGTATATAGATATGTGAAATAGGTATACAAATTAAAGATTTAATGGTAAAAAAATATTAAAGAAATTTATCTTAAAACAAAAGCATTTTTATCATCTTTTAAAGATAGAAGCATGTTTGCATACTAATGAGATGGATGGAGAATTTATTTGATAATGCACAACTTAGAATCTTTAGTATTTTTTTAAAGTTGGTCATTAACTTGATTTTATAATCAGTGTTGAGAATACTACTTAGCATAAATATGTAATGCAGAAATATCAGAGGTATATGTAAATTGGTAAGAAAATATTTAAAGTTTTGGTTCTCCATTATTAAGCAGTTATGCTCTTTTAAAATTTGTTATTGTGTCTACATGGTGTGTGTGTGTATGTGTGTGCGTGTGTGTGTATGTGTGTGTGTGTGCATGTGTGTTGTACATTGTGCACATGATGGAGTGCATGTGGAGGTCAGAGTAAAATTCCTTGTAGTCTTTTCTGTCCTTCCATCTTGATATGTAGTTCAGTGACTGAACTTAAGTCACTGTGCTTTTCTGACAGTAAGCAGAGACTGTTTGTTCATTTTGTGGCCACTCAGAACCAAATAGTGACACAGAAACTATATTAATTATAAAACTGTTCAGCCAATGACTCAGACATATTTCTAGCTAACTCTTACATTTTGCTATAACCAATTTCTATTAATCTGTATATTACCATGAGGCTGTGGTTTACTGGAAAGATTCCTGGTCCTTCTCCTTTGGCAGCTATATGATGTCTCTTTGACTCTGCCTTCTCTCTCTATTTCTGTTCTGATTTCCTACCTGGCTTTACTCTGCTAATCCATTGGCCCAAACAGCTTTATTCATAAACCAATAAAAGCCACACATATACAAAAGAACATCCCATATCATCTTCCCTTTTCTGTCTAAATAAAAAGAAGGTTTTAATTTAACATTGTAAAATTGCATATACAAATCAGTTATCAAGCAAGAATTATAGTTATAATAATTAGTTATTTTACATTTAGCAAATTAAGTTAAATACTCTATCATCTATCCTATCCTTGTGAATCTGAAGTTTTATATCTAACTTATCTTTTATCATAACTAAGGAAAACTGTTACTATAACTATATATCTTCAGTTCTTCAAAGATCTCAGAAGGATATAATATTACCTAAGTAAACAGGAAGTGCACTATAAATAACTGACAAAGTTCTAGATTTGACAGAGACATCTTGCTGCTTGGACAGTCACCCAAAGTTCTTCTGTGCCATTGGGATATCCATCTTCAGCTTACAGACCCATAGTATCTTCATTGTCCTGCAAAATGTCTGACAAACTCTTTCATGAAGGAGAAGCCCTGAAGGAATATCTCACCTTCTTTAGGCAAGTTCACCAGTCATTTTTTGTGTGTCCTGTGTGCCTAGTTCATACAGCAAACTATCAAGTAGTCCAGGCAAGAGCAGTTTCTTGCCCAAATGGCTAGCCTTACCACATTGAAGGCAAATTCCATGAGTTTCTTCAATACCCCTCAATCTCTGTGAAATAGATTGGTGCTGCCAAAAGCAGACCTATCTTGCTGTCGAGAAAATTCTAAGTTCTTAAAACCTTTAAAATGCCATATTTTATAGGTCTTTGAAAGGGTTGAAGAATACCTATCCTTTTGAAATAATATCTCTGTACATCTAGAAAACCTAACTAACATGATTACAAGTTTAACTGTTATAAATGTCTATTAATCTGTAATTTTTAAAATATAAATGAGCTGTATAAATATAATACATTACTAAGCAAGAATATATATATACATACATATAATATATATTATATTATACATATAATATATATAATATATTACTAAGCAAGAATAGATATATACATACAATAAAATTGATCTTAAATTTGTATCAATAAACCAAAGATCATACCAATGTAAAGTATTCATCTTTATGTCATAACCCCCTTATTTTTCTTCTTAGAAATTGACTATGACCATTAAGCACTTATAATCATCTCCCCTTAAATGAAAATAAACATTTTTAACCAATCATTTTGGGAATTTGGGCATAGTTCTGGAGACTACTTCCTGCTGATTATTGGGTGAAGTATTCTTAGGATTCATAGAGAACTTTTGTGTGTACTTCCTGCTGATTGTTGAATGATGTATTCTTAGGGTTCATAGAAACCTTTTGGGAGGCTCTGTTCCATCAAACCACATTAGCTTGGAAGGAATCCATAGGTTCTCATCTTCTGTGGAAACAAAATCAGAAACTCTTTTAAAAGTAACATATCCTTAGACTCAAATTTTGAAGTCAAGATACCTTTATGTTTGTTTAACTTAGCAGCCCCCAGAATCAAATCTCTCTCTGCAGTCAAAAAATTCAAAGAAAACACAACAATATCATAATCCAGACTCTCTGTATATATTCCATCTTTACATGACTTATTTTTCTTTAGCCCTTTAATCTATAACTGTCTTTACTCTTTCACATCACTTTTAGTGTTTCTTTGAAGACTTTATTTTTAAAACTATTTCTTTTTCATTTATTTATTTTTTAAAAAGAAAACAATCATTTTTTCATTGTGCATGCCAATCAAAGTACCCACTCCTTCCCCTCCTCCCATTGCTTTCATACACCCTCCCACCCCACTCCCATCAGGCACATTGTTTTGGGGGAAGTCCAAGGCCCTACTATATCTAGGGTGAGCAAGGTATACATCCAAAGACAATATATTTCCAGAAAGCCAGTACATGCAGTAGAGATAAATCCTGGTGCGTGCCACCGCCAGTGTCTCCTCAGTCTGCCCCAGCTATGCAACTCTCAACCACATTCAGAGGGACTAGTTTGATCCTATGCTTGTTCCTTCCCAGTCTGGCTGGAGTTGGCTAGCTCCCATTAGCTCAGGTAGACTGTTTCAGTGGGTACCTATCACAGTCTTGACCTCTTTGCTCATATTCTCATTCCTCTTTTTCTTCTCTCTCCAAAGCCTACATACATTTAAAAAAACACAATGACCACTTTAGAGGTCTTTTATGTCTGAATTTATTCAATTGTGTATCTGAATTCCTTTTCTGACTAGGAGTGCATTATGTTTAATGCAAAGAAGGCATTGGGATTAAAGGTATGTGCTGCCACACCTTGAAGTCACAGAGGTCAATCTACCTCTGTCCCTTGAAGTATCAGAGGTTAATCTATCTCTGCCTCCCAAGTGTTGGGATTAAAGGTGTGTACCACCACACCCAACTACACTCTTTCTTTTTCCCTTAAGAACTTTAACCTTTAGCCTGCATGTATTTTTAACATACTGTAACCATTTAGAGGTTTTTTGTCTTTGAATCTCTTTTTACTCTATATATCTCTTTTCCTGACTATATGAGTCTTTAATTTGCTAAGCAGTATGGAGAGGATTTAAGCTGTGGCTTTGACCAGTATATCCAGCCCATTTCTTAGCTTCTTTGGGATTTCAGCCTCTTGGCTGAGGTACCGGCTGGAGCCATGTTTATTGCCACAACTCTATGGCATTTCAAGGTCCTTGCCAACAAGTAAGCTGCAGCAGTGAGTTCACAAACCACAGTCAAATGCTTTGTAGTCAGACTGCCTGCCTGAAAGAGTCAGAGTTTGCCCTGGCAGGATGGCCCAGAAAGCCGACATTTTAAAATGGCGCAGTGAAGGTGCGTGGTTGATCGGCAGTTATGACTCACCAGACAAGCTTTAATATATATAATTCAGTTTTAATAAAGGAAAGGAAAGGGAACTTACAGATCCAAGGTTCCAGCGAGAAGCGCAGGAAAACAAAGAGCAGGCGGGCCATAGGCCCGCAAGATTTTATAAGTCAATATTAGCTTAAGGGGGACACGCCTTTAGCCAAAGTGGGACACGCCTTACAAAACAAGGGTTTTGGCTAGGCTTCCCCTTCATCTCCCCCTTTTGTCTAAATAAGACAGAACCAAACCAAATACAACTATATTCAATAGGAACAAATAATAAATATAAAATTACAAACAACAAATAATATTAAGAAGAAACATATAACAAAAGTTTTACTAAACATTCTATTTCAAGGAGTCTAAATAATGTAGAGGGTAACTACAATTATCTAATCTTCAACCCCATCAAAGATCTGAGAAGGGAAGTAATATTACTTAAGCAACCAGGAAGTACAAACAAGAAACTTCCAAAATGTGCAACAAATGACAGAGACAACTAACTACCTGGGCAGTCACCCAAAGTTTCGTTTTGCAATGTTGAGGCAACCAACTTTGGCTAAGGCCTAACACAACTGACATAACATTTTTCAAAGGCAAGGAACTTTTTGTAGAACTGTCCTACCCTGTCTTGGCAAGATAAGACAATCCTTTTTATCCACTTATGGATATTCTGTATCTTTGTCAGTAGTTGATATGGGCTTTTCTTTGCCCAAAGGCCAGTTCTGCCAAGAAGAAGACAAGCTCTCAGTGGAGTGCCTTTGGTGCTCAACATTCTCTCGGGAGTAGAGCAGTGTTGCCAGGAGTGATTGTGTCTCATAAGTACAAAACTCTAGGTTAGATTAAAGGCCATTTTCTATAGCTCTTCAAAGAGGTCAAAGATTATACTATCTATACTAAATATAATTTCTATATATGTAAAAAACCTGAATATCCTAAATATAAATATGACAAACATATATGATTATTGATATATAATTCCCGATACCTATCTAACTTGGAGACTAAGAGAATAAACAACTGTGCAATAAATGAGGACAATATCCCCAAACGTAAACAATATCATTACACAAATAATATCAGAGGTAGAAATGTACATTGCAATATGATAAATATCTCAATATAACAATTGTTTTAAACAGAGGTAGAAGCATACTCTCATACAATGTTCAATATACAAGAATCAACACCAATGCAATTTTCTAAAAACAATAATTCACAAATACCAATCATCCCATAAAACCAGGTAATCCCCCCCTTTTTTTCATAAACACCCCTGAGTCCATATAATACCTCCCCCATCCCCTCAACCCTATACCAACTACTAAATGATGTCCCTAAACCAGAGGGCAAACTCTGTTGGGAGAGGGGGCGTAGTCCTCTAAGATTGCTTCCAGCTGACATGGGGGCGACGTTCTTCTCAGGGGGTCCCGTGAAAGCAAATGATGGTAAAATTCCCAGAATAACATTTGGTTGAGGAAATTGTAACTAGCCTCTGAGTGTTTTGAGGAGGTCCGGCCAGAGTGTTGTCAAAATTGTACACCATTTGAAACTGTCTTGTGTAGTTGGTACCAAAAAACAGGTCTAATTTTAGCGCTATTAAAAACATGACGTCATAGTAACCAGTTTCAATATGTAAGATTACTCTTTCTGCATATTGTGAATCAGTAACTATATTAAGCAGTTCTTTAAAATCCCTTACCACCATAAGAATGGCATATGATTCTGCCTTCTGGACAGAATCATAAGGACTTTGTTCCACCTTACTCAAATCTTCTGATTTGTAACCTGCCTTCCCTGATTTATTAGCATCAGTATAAAATGTACGTGTTCCAGTTATCGGAGCATCACGGATGATTCAAGGAAGAATCCAAGAAGTTCTCTTTATAAAGTTAAGCCTCTTGCTTTTCGGATAGTTGTTATTGATTTCTCCCCAAAAATTAGCACAAGCTCTTTGCCATGGTTCATTATCTTCCCACAACTTTTTTAGTTCATCAGCAGTGAAAGGCACTATGATTTCTGCTGGGTCTATGCCTGCTAGTTGACGAAGCCTCAATTTGCCTTTTATAATTAATTCAGAGACATTTTCCACATAAGTTTTTATTTTCTTACTTGGTTTATGTGGTAAAAAGATCCATTCTAAGATAATATCATCTCTCTGCATTAAAATTCCTGTAGGAGAAATTTTGGAAGGCAATATGACGAGAATACAACTGAGCTCTGGATTCACCCTGTCCACATGTGTCTCTTGTAATTTCTCCTCAATCATTCTCAGCTCCTTTTCTGCTTCAGCTGTTAATTCTCTGGGACTGTTTAAGTCTTTTTCACCATCCAAGGTTTTATTTAAATGAATTATCATATCAGGTGTTATCCCAACAGCCGGTCATAAGCTGGAAATGTCTCCTAACAACCTTTGAAAGTCATTGAGAGTCTGTAACCGATCTCTCCTAATTTGTGCTTTTTGTGTCTTAATTTTTTGCAAACCTATTTTATAACCTAGATAATTAACAGAATCTCCTCTCTGAAGTTTTTCAGGAGCAATCTGCAATCCCCATTTAGGTAAAAGTATTTTTACTTCTTCAAACAGTCTTTCTAAAGTATCCATGTTTGAATCAGATAACAGAATATCATCCATGTAATGATAAATTATAGACTTGGGAAATTGCTTGCGTATTATTTGCAATGGTTGATTTACAAAGTATTGGCACAGGGTGGGAGAATTCAACATGCCCTGTGGGAGGACGGTCCACTGGTATCTCCTTGTAGGTTGAGAGTTATTATAAGTAGGCACTGTGAAGGCAAACTTTTCTCTGTCTTTTTCTTGTAAAGGTATAGTGAAGAAACAATCCTTTAAATCAATAACTATGAGAGGCCATCCTTTTGGTAATAAAGAGGGAAGAGGAATTCCAGATTGCAGAGAGCCCATAGGTTGAATAACCTTATTGATAGCCCTGAGATCTGTCACCATTCTCCATTTACCAGATTTTTTCTTAACAACAAATACAGGAGAATTCCAAGGGCTGGTAGATTCTTCTATATGTCGAGCATCTAATTGCTCTTGTACCAACTGTTCTAAAGCCTGCAACTTTTCCTCAGCTAAAGGCCATTGCTTTGTCCATATTGGTTTCTCAGTCAACCATTTTAGAGGCAGTGCTGTTCGTATCTCTGAAGGGCCATCAATTGCTTTGCGTTCTTGTACAGCCCGAACAGCCGGTTTCCGCCTTCTGTAATATCTTTTAATATTTTCCTCAGTGATATAGGCTCTAGAAGCAGCAGGAATGTTAATTTGGGTATTCCATTGCTGCAACAGGTCACGGCCCCATAAATTCACTGCAATATTGGCTACATATGGCCTTAATTTTCCTATTTGTCCTTCTGTCCCTATGCATTCAACCCATCTCGTGCTCTGCCTTACTTGAGATAGGGTTCCAATTCCCAGGAACTGAACATTTACGTCCTGAAGAGGCCAATACGGATGCCAAGATTCTGGAGTAATGTACTTACATCCACACCTGTGTCCAGTAGGCCAGTAATAAAAACGCCATTTACACACACTCTTAACTTTGGTCTTTGTTCATTTATAAAAGTCTGCCAAAATACACGTAACTCATCTTTCAGGCCATTTTTGCTTTTAACAGCAGGCATGGGGCTTTCTAATTTTCTTGACGAGGCACGTTCTCAGCAGTAACCGGAAATGACTGGACCACATTCGCCATGGGGGCCTGCGAGAGGCCCCCCATTGCGTTTCCCAGTGGCAACAGGTTGCCTTGTCTATCTCTTGTTGACCTGCACTCATTTGTCCAGTGTCTGCCTTTTCCACATCTCCTACATATACCTGAAGGCTGAGTCCTCCTACATCTGTTATTTCTAGAAGAGGCATTATTATTATTATTATTATTATTATTATTATTATTATTATTTCTGAAAATCCGTTGTCTGCAATTCCTTTTAATATGTCCCATTTTGCCACAATTAAAACATTTGGTAACTTGATGCCTCCTTTTTGCATGAGAAATTGCTTCTTCTACCCATGCTTCAGTGCCATAGTCAAATGATTCAACATTCATTGTATGCAAGACCCATTCGTCCAAGGGCGCTGATCTCATCTTTAAAGGCACCAGGATCCTTTTACACTCCACATTGGCATTCTCATAAGCCAAAGACTCAATTATTATATGTCTTGCTTCTGGGTCAGATATCCCTATTTGTACAGCTTTAGTTAGCCTTTGTAAAAAATCACTAAAGGGTTCTCTCTGACCCTGTTTAACTCTGATATATGATTCCAGTCTCTGTCCTGGGTCTTGAACCCTGTCCCAAGCCTTTAAGGCTGCTGTGGTACATATGGATAAGGTGTGTTCATCATAATTAGCTTGTTCTAGAGGATCGGAGAAAAGTCCTTCACCTAGAATTTGATCCAGGGAGATCTCAATTCCCTTTGCTCTTTCCTGCTGTTCTAAAAGTTTAGCCTCTTGTCTGAACATGCATTTCCAATTTAATTGTGACCCACTCTCTAGAACAGCTGATACTAATTGTACCCAATCGTGGGGCGTTGCCTTATTGCTTATAGACCAAGTTTTGAGCATCTCTCTAACAAAGGATGAATGTAGCCCAAAATTCATAATGGCTTGTTTAATTTCTTTGAGATCATTCATACGGACGGGTTCCCATGTATATTCCTTGATGACCCTAGGGTTTTTGGAACCAGTCACCTTTTCTGATGTTATTATTGGAAAGGCAGGTAGAACTTTATGGAAATTATCCCGGAGAGTTTTACTCATTGACGGAGTTAAATTTCGCCTTTCTACCATTTGCTCCTGTTCATCACAGTCTATAATTTCCTCAATCTTTTCTAATCTGCTTACTATTGCCTTCTGTAAGGCCTGGATCTCCTTTCCAGAATTATGCTCCAAGGCCTTCATGGAGGATTCCAAAATATGAAGTTTGTCCAGTAGAGTTAGTATCTCATCCTTGGATAGAATTTTCATGGCATGAATTGTGCCTTCTTGTATTGACAATCTGTCAGCCAATCTGTCATATTCTTTAGACAAAGTCCGATTTTCACATTCAGCAGTTTTAATTCTCTCTGATAATGTTTCAGACAGGGACTGAAGTTTACGATCCAAATCAGCTGTTCTCTCCTCCACAGCAATGAATCTCTCCTTAATATCAGACTGTAGTTTTTCTAAATTTTGCTCATTTGACAGAGTCATATCAGACAAAGCCCTATTCCCTTCCTTGAGAACTTCAAACTCTTTCTTGGTGTCAGTCTGAATTGTTTTTGCAAATACCTCGACCGACTTAAAGTTGTCATTCAAAACAGTTGTGCCCTTTCTTAAGCATTCAACCTCTGTCCTAAGAATCCTGGTTTCATTCTGTAAGGACTTTATCATCTTTCTATTTTCAAACCATGTAAGGGAGAAACCAAATACGAGAAAAATTGCAAGCCCTATAAATATCCAAGTTATGGGAATATCATATGTATCCTGCAATATTTCTACCATAGTATAATTAAATAGGCTGCAGAAGCTTTCAACAGTGATATGGTCAGACATTTTTTTTTAATCAAAAGAAATTTTACCTGTAATGACCGTTCCCTGCCAGTAGGTGGAGAGGGCAGTAACTGCTTGGCCAAACCGAGTCTGCAGTACTGGCGGAGCTCGAATGCTGGGATGCAGGCAGTAACCGCTAGTCTCTGGCAGGTCAGGGCCCAGGCCGAACTCAGCCAGGACTGGTACTGCTTGCGCACGTGTCCTTTGCTCCTTACAAGTGGGAAACTGCTCTGAAGCAATCAAGAGCCCAAGGCCGAATCCCTGCCACCCAGTGCGGGAACTGGAGCTAAAGGCTCCCAAATGCCCAAGTTGGACGCCAAATGAAGGTGCGTGGTTGA
Source organism: Arvicola amphibius (assembly GCF_903992535.2). Taxonomy (NCBI): domain Eukaryota; kingdom Metazoa; phylum Chordata; class Mammalia; order Rodentia; family Cricetidae; genus Arvicola; species Arvicola amphibius. The sequence continues at coordinate 59,045,289 of NC_052059.1, read as the reverse complement.
TCAGCATTTATGATTCACCAGACAAGCTTTAATATATATAATTCAGTTTTAATAAAGGAAAGGAAAGGGAACTTACAGATCCAAGGTTCCAGCGAGAAGGGCAGGAAAACAAAGAGCAGGCAGGCTGCAGGTCTGCAAGATTTTATAAGTCAATATTAGCCTAAGGGGGACATGCCTCTAGACAAAGGGGGGCATGCCTTACAAAACAAGGTTTTTAGCTAGGCTTCCCCTTCAGCGCAGCTTTTTTCCTGCTATGGCTGAAAACCGAAAAGCATGTGGTGGTAAGTGTTTCGTGGCAGGACCTCTTAAAAGAGCTGCAAGGCTTTACAGCTAAAGCTGAGTTAGGAAACCTCTCTTAAATGAGAGCGCTTGTCTCTAGCAAGGAGAGCAGACCTGAGAAATTGCTGCTACCAAGAAAACATGCTTTAATCTATTCTTTCCCAATCTTTCTCAGTCTTTCTGTGGATGAAGTTATCCATGTGGGCGCCATTCTGTAACATGAGGTTGGGTGCCATTCTGTAACATGATGGGCCTGCTTGTTGGGGTTTATGTCCCGCCTGGTGCCCCAGTTGTTTAATCCCAAAGAAAAACACACAGAGGTCTCCATACGATTATAAACTGATTGGCCATTAGCTCAGGCTTCTTATTAGCTCTTGTAGCTTATATTAACCCATATTCTTATATATGTTAGCCACATGGCTCAGTACCTTTATCAGCGGGGCAGGTCACATCCTGCTTCTTCGGTGATCTGGGCAGGATTCTGGGGAATGGGCTTTTCCTCCTTCCCAGAATTCTCCTGTTCTCATCACCCTACCTCTACTTCCTGTCTGGTTGACTCACCTATACTTCCTGCCTGGCCAATTAGCGTTTATTTTAAACATGATTGACAGAATACAGACAATTCTCCTACACCAAAATGTGGCTACCAAGAAACTGTGCTTAACTCTGTTCTTTTGTGTTTACAATTCCTTCCCAAGCTTTTTTGGTTTTTATGTTCATATAGTTGCTCCACATTGGTTTCCCAATTTGTAACAAGAGGCTGTTCATTTCCTGGCTACCCAGACCTGAATAATTACACAGAAACTATATTAACTGCAGCACTATCTAGGCAATAACTCAGGCATATTTCTAGTTACCTCTTATATCTTGAAGAATGGATAAAGAAAATTTGGTACATTTAACACAGAGGTAAAAAAAACAATGAAATCTTGAAATTTGCAGGAAAATGGATGGAACTAGAAAAAAACATCTTGAATGAGATCCCCAAGAGCCAGAAAGACAAAATGGTATGGACACCACAGTACTATAATTAAATCAGTGCATGAGATGGAGAGATTCAGTGGTTAATGAGGAGTGGAAAGTTGGGTGTCTTAGCTTCTGTGGACCATGGGTGGCACCCACACCCACATGAAATCAGAGGAGAATTTGTCTGAGTTTTGTTCTCTCCTTCACCATGTGAATCCCAGGGAAGGAACTCAGGCCTGTAGGCTATCATCAGGTATCAATAGTCTCTGAGACATCTCTCTGGCAGATCACATTATCCATGGACTTGAATGAGCTATATATCTATATTGGTGAATGTATATGTCCTTCATTTATATAGAGTGGATTCACTCCCCCCTGGTTTGACAGCACCAGTTGTGGACCCACAAGATTACTTCCTCCGCACATTAACTGTGACTCAGTGTCAGTCTCAGATGTCAGATCCATTTCCGGGGAGCTGCACAAGAATAAAGCAGTCATTTGGAAGAAACCCTTCCTCAATATACAGTGAGATCTGCTGTGGTCAAAGAGAAGCATCATGCATCCCTCTCCCTTCTTAGCCTTGCACAGGTGTCTAAAAAGAGACAACACCAGCGGAGGCAATTGGGTTTTGCTGCAGGCTCCATCCTCTTTGGCTAGTTTGATTCTTCCTTCCAACACTTAGTTGGAGAGACTCCTAACCACAGCTTTATCACCAGGAGGGTCTTCTCAGTTCTGCATTTCATCAGATGTCCCTAATCTGCACTGTCATTCCAGGACGCGATGTGAGAGATCTGCTCCATCCATGACAACAAGTGATGCTGGAACAGGGTCTTGAACCTGCGAAAGCCTTGCATGGATGTCTGGCATCCTAAGACAATTCGCATTCCTATGTCTGGTCTCCTTAAATTTCTCTTTTTGCTTGAGGGTGATTCAGCCTAACTAATAAATCACACATGGCTACATGGATATAAGTCAATTGTAGGGGCTGGAGAGATGGTGCCATAATTTTCAGTATTTCTTTCTGTCCCAAAGGAACAACAGTGCAGACAAAAAAGCCTCCAGGTTCAGGTGGAATCTGATGCTCTCTTCTGGCCTCTGGTAGAATTGAATGCATATTATGTACAGCCCCCTTCAGCAGGTAAAACCTACATACATATACATCTACTAAATAATCTTAAAAATTAAACCAAAGCATAGGTAATGCACAGCACCAAAACAGAAAAAAAATGGCCAACATATCTTAGAATTCATTCTGTCTGCTGTGTTGGTTATCCCTTGTAGTGATGAGGAGAGCAGGCCTGCTTTTCGCCCTGCCCGGCTACCTCACGGCTAGGTTTACACCCAAAATAATAACACACAAATTATATTCATTTAAACACTGCCTGGCACATTAGCTCTAACCTCTTACTGGCTAACTCTTACATCTTGAATAGCCCACTTCTATTAATGTGTGTAGTACCACAAGGTGGTGGCTTACTGGGAAGATTCTAACCTACGTCCATCTCGGGATGGAGCTTCATGGCGACTGCCTGATTCTGCTTTCTTTCTCCCAGCATTCTGTTCTGTCTTCCCCACCAACCTATGTTCTGACCTATCAGGCCAAGCAGTTTTCTTTATTAATTAACCAATGAAACAACAGATAGATATAAGACCCTCCTACATCAATCCCTGATGCTTTCTTTTTTAAAATATTTTATTGATTCTCTGTTGGTTTCACATCATGCATCCCAATCCCACTCTTCCCCCGACCCATTCCCTCATATCTGTGCTCTGCTCTTGCTACCTCCTCACAAAACAGAACAAAGTTTAAAAGGAAAACCCAAAACTCAAAATGAAAAACAAGCAAGCAAAATCTTGGTGAGGATTCTGCAGTGTGGCCCAGTGAGTCACACAGTGTACCCTTTAATCCATACGTCTTTTCCTGTAAGTTTTCCATACCTTTCACTTCTGCAACACTATAGATAATGTATCCTCACTGGGACTCCTCTTGGATATCATATTGAAGCTTGTGTCATGAATATCCTGCAGCTTTGGGTCTGCAGATCCAGGCCCTCATTGCTCCAGCAGTTCCTAGATGAAGAGGATGTTGGGGTGGGATAAGCCATAGCCCTGGTTCTGGGCCTGCGTTGTAGCTGGGTTAGTGAACCTGCCAGGCTTCCCTCATCTCCACCACCCAGGCAAGCTTTCCAGCACTGCCTCAGGTCTCCCAGTAGAGCAAGCAGAATGCAGAGAGGCCAGTTATCCTGCTCTCACACCCTCCCATCGAGCTCTCACACTCAGACCACAAAGGGACAGCTCACCTGCACTGCTGCTAACAGGGTCAGCTCTACTGTGCTGCTCAGTCCAGGTGCAGGACCCAGCATCCCCATTATTATTGTTGGGGAGAGGCGGGTCCTGTTTGCCCTAGTGTTGCAGCCTGTGAAGAGTGGGCTTAATCCGTGCATCTGTATCCCATCTTCAGTGGTAACAGGAGCACTGGCATCAACGCGGACAGAGGCACTGGCAGGGCAATGGATGTAGACATGGCCCTTTGCAGCAGCACAGGTCCAGGACACATATGGCTGCTGGTGACAGTATAGGCCACCCAGATCTGTATGACCCCAGTAGAAGCACAGCCCTTGGAGACTAACATGTTCCTAGTTGGCAGCCCAGATCTCTACTTCTGTGTGTCTCTTGATTGACAACACAAGCCGTGGACATCAGCACAGACCCTGGCTGCATTTGCAACATGGACCCAGACATGGTCCTAGGGTCATAAGCTACATCCTGGTCAGGGATGTCACCATGACCCTGGTGGTCAATGCAGGTCACTCAGATCAGCATGGACACAGCAGCAGACCCCAGGTGGGCCTAGGTGATGGCTCACATTCCAGGCTTCTGCACTCTTTGATGGCAGCACAAGCCTGGGATATAAATGCTCAGACCCTGGCTTCAGCAGAGCCATAGACTGAGACTTGGTTCTCAGCAACAGTCCTGGCTAAAATGTCATTATGGTCGTGGATGGCAGCACAGCACTCCAAGACACACATGCCCCCTGTGGGAGTATATTCTTGTGACAGTAGCATCGTGGCCTAGACTGGAGGTAGCTGCAGAGACTTCAGTGGTAACTGAAGTTACAGATATCAGCATTGCTGCCCACGGCTGTGTCAGGGCTATGACCTCTGCCAGCAGCCCAGGCAGAGAGAGCACCATGGCTCAGGTAGCAAGTGGGACACCAAGTTTTTGCACATGACCTTAGTAGATGTTTGTGTATCCTGAGAGCCATTAGAACAATACTGTGGTGTTTCTCATCAATTTGTTCCACATGTTCATTTCATGAAACAGAATACTATAGTTTAGTAATAGCTAAATATATGACAATAAGGATGCAGTGTGTATATACATGTATACACACACACACAGGGATATATATATATATATACATACATACATACATATATATATATATATATCCATCATGAAGTGGGTATACACAAAGTTGGCAACACCATCTACATACAAACACAGTCCACCTGTGTAACCCTGGCTTTCTGGGAACTAACTATATAGCCTGAGCTTGGCACCCAAGAGTTCTGGGGTCACAGGACATTCTGGGGCTACAGGAATGAAACACTACACATGACAGAAGTAACTGGTCTTTAGAGTAAAAAAAAATGGAAATCTGTCTGGAATAACTGGACATCAACACAATCTTCCATGACAGAAGAATCACCCACCACAAAGGGAGAGCTGAGGACTCAGTCAGCTTGTGGAGGCCAATGACATGAAACTATCAGAAAAAGTCCTGCTCACCAACATCTCTACCCTCGATGTTGTTATGCCCCTCAGAGGGGACGCTAGATGTTGAGCATCAGGGTTCTCGGTAATTCTTTCCTCAGAATTTCTGTATCTCAAGCTCATTTTTGATTCTTTCTTGTCTGCAGGAGTACTGAGTCAACAGACCCTTGGATCTGATTGGGGAGAGATCACCTGAAGGGGAGTTGGTATTTGCCTCACTGGTGAGTTCACAGCTGGAAAGGAGTGTCTTCTGAGGAGGAGGCCGTGATCCTAGGGTGGAGCACGTAATATGGTCATGTGTGGCTTCTTTGGCCTCCTCAGTTTTCCCTCAAGAGCAGCTGTCAGAAAACGAAAGGCAACCAGACCCAGAGCAGCCTGACTGGACCACAGGCTAGACGAAATCAGGGCCTAGAGCAATACTGACCAAAGGAATTGGTCTGAAGAGAGAAGAGTGGGAAATAACTTTTTTATTAATAAAAATATATTTATTTTACTCAATAGTTCTTTTAAGGAAGCACAATGTAAACACTAAATAACCTAACAAAATACCAAAACAACAGGAACAAAAGGAAGATAAAATGAATTCAAAACATCAAACCATAGCAAAGAAAACCCAGAACAAACAAAACCCACCAAAAAAACCAAACAAAAGAAATTAAGCTTAGCAGCTTGCTTAATTAAAATATTAGCTTAGTCTTGCTGCAGATTTTGTAGTGCAGTCCTACAGCCTGTGGCTGGCTTTGGAATCATGGTAGGAAGGCAGGTAGCAATTGTGCAAGGCCTTTTCAAAGCTAGTATATCCATGCCTTCCTAGGCCTTGCAGGGTGTCCTCTGAGGAGGAAGCCTTGATGGCAGGGTGGAGAACGCCGTGGGCACAAGCTGTCTGTGGTTTCTTTGGCCTCCTCATTTCTCTCAAGAGCAGCTGTGTGAGAGGAAAGACAGTCAGTCCCAGAAGCAGCCTGGCAGACCACAGGCTAGACGAAATCAGGGCCTATCCACAGAGAAGATCCAAAGTCAAAAGACTCCCACCCCCCTATGAATGCCATGGTTGCCGGGGTTGGGAAGCAAAGGTGGCTCACGTGCCTGTGAGACTTAGTGCTCCTGCTGCTGCAGCTCTGCCTGCAGGAAGCTCTCTTCCTGGGTTGTGACCTGTTCCAGCTCTGACTGGAGATTTTCTGACCTAGAGGAGGAAGGCAGTTAGGGAGCAGGCCTGGTGGGGACCTGCTAAGTCAGCTACTGAGCCTGAACCAGCTCTATTCAGCGGGACAATCCATCGTTACTTTTCAGCTGAGGTCGTTCCCTGCTTTCCCCAAGGGAGCAGGGTCAGAGTGCACCTGGGCCTGGATATTTTCCTCAGCTTTTAAAATCTACTAGAAGGTGAACTGAGAACTACACTGTGCTGGGCAAGAAAATACAGCACATTTCTCCAGTTGTTTAGATAAATACCAGTGAAGCAATGCCTGAGTAACAGCTCAGGACAGATATGCATGGCCTTGGTTAGATACCAGGTGAATGTGAGCAACCTGGTAAACTCTAGGGGAGCCTACACAGCACTACAGTTTAGGCTTTGATTATTCCTACAGCACAGAAAACTTCCTTCATTTAACTCCTCAACTCCTAAATCTTCTCTTATAACCCCAAAAATCATTTCGTAGGAAACCAATGCACACTGCAGAGGGCCTGTAATCAGCAGGCCTGTGCTGCATGCTGATCTGCCCAAAGGCAGAAACTTATCTCTAAAGGTGATGTTCTGGATTATCTCTAAAGGTGATGTTCTGGAAAGAAAATAGAGTAGCAGGAGTACACAGTGTCCTCCACAAGTAACCCCCCCCCCACTCCTTCTAAGGTTAGAACTACCATAGGGAGATTTTCAAGGAGACACAGGGGACAAGGTACTGAGAAGATACCAGAGAGCTCAGAAGGGAATAAGGGGTGCACAATTCCCCGATACACTAAGGATCAAACATGGTGTTTCCTGGAGAAGTTCTTGATTGGGCTAGCACAATACCCTGAGGTGATCTTTCCCTGACTGCGGCTGAGAGATGTCCAGCTGGCAAGAGTCCCCAAAAGGACAGAATCCAGGCACAGGTGAGCTACTGGTTCTAACTGCTCCTCCCGCTGGGCTCCTACCTCATCTCGGAGACACTGAGATGATGCTGCAGCTTTTCTGCCAGGTCCCCGTGCTGGGTGACCAGCTTCTTCTGCTTCAGGACATTCTTCAGTCCTTCATCCAGGCTTTCTTGCTCCTGTTCATTAGAAGATTGTGTTCTCACTGGAGGGTTGCCCACTCCCTGTACACATGTCCACTCAAGAATACACACATGAATGTGAATGTACACATACAAGCACAGTGTAATACAATAACATCTATAGTTGCCTAGTTAATGCTAATATAAGGAGCAATCACAAGGGATATTATTGAGGAGGTTAACTTTTGCTAGAAGAAGGAAGAACACAGTGCGATTTCTTTGAGTAACAAATGGCTGATTAAGTCAGTGCCAAGGGATTACATGTATTATCTCATGCTGAACAATATTCCATAGAAGGGCTCAACCACATTGGACTTTTTTACTCTTTGAGTGATGGACATCTGGGTAGTTTCTACTTCGAGGCTACTCTAAGGATTGCTGCTAAGACCCCGATGTCCCCTCGCTTCTCTGTGGACACCTACTTCATGTTCTGGACTCACTGGGTCACCTGGGGCTTGCAGTTCAACTTTCTGAAGACTTGTGTGTGGCTTCTCACTGCACTGTATGATTTTACAGCACCAGCAACGTCTGAGGGTCCTCGTTTCTCCAGTCCTCCATGAGGAGGCTGGTTTTAACTCAGAGTGAACAACTCTGAATAAGAGCAGTTACTGAGTGCTGCAGACACAGCACATGGTGAGTGCTTTAGACCATCGGGAGCCTAAGGGGGTGCACTGAGACAGCTCCATTCTGACGTCACAGCATGGCTAGGGGACTCTGCTGGACTGAGATGTGCTGGAAGCACACTGCACGTCAGAATCTCTCATGAAATAAAATCCAGGCCAAGCTCCAAGGCCAAGGTTTACTGAGCCAAGGTTGGGCAAAGGTGGAAAGAAAATGGTAACAGACAATATGTATAATGACAAAAAGGGACAGAGAAAACATAGTGAGCCACCTGACCACTAAGGGTGCAGTCACCACTCATCCAGAGCAGAGAAGGGACACAAACCCTCATCCAGCTAATCCTGCCCCTCAGACACCTTGATTTGCCACAGTGGCCTCCTCCTAAACTTCATGTACCACATTTCTTTGGTTTGCTCCAAGGATTTCCTTGCAGATAAATATTTTTGCCTCTGCCAATACCTAACAACCACTGAGTCACAGCAGTTTTCTGTCCATTTGTTCTAGACAGCTAGGTGGACAGGAAACATGGACAAAAAATTTGAGGTACAGTAAATGCGTGGGCTCAAGAGAATAAGGGAGTGAACAACAGAGGACAGCACCAGATTTCATTAGGTAGCCTGCAAACATACTCACCATTGCCCCCATTTATACAAGCCTGCATAGATACCCACAGACCACAGAAATCAGAAGTGAGCAGAAAAAATGAAGAGGACATCACGGTGAATGAACAGTTGAATTTAGAGTATGTTCATCGGGTGTTTCAACTGAGAGCCATAACATTTCTAGCCATCCCTTGGGGACTAAAAATGCCTAGGGAAGCATACAGCTTCATCAGCCTGTGTTGAGGTGATTGGAGAAAGTCCAGGCTGGCCTCGAACTCACAGAGATCCGCCTGCCTCTGCCTCCCGAGTGCTGGGATTAAAGGCGTGCACCACCACCGCCCGGCTTGTTTTTTTTTTTGAGGATAGCTCTACAGAGAACCTTGTGAATGAACACAATAAGCACAACTGGATGGTATGTAGGTGGGAGTCTGGATGAGTGGATAGACATTTATGTTTGGACAGGTGGGCAGCCTGCCCCCCCCCACCACAGCCTACCTGCTGCTGCTCAGCACAGGGACCACGGATCTTCTCATGGACCTCCTTCAAGAGCCTCCCCGCCTCCTCACAGGTCTCTTGCAGTTCAGTCTTCTCCTTCCGCAGCAGTCTGTTCTTCAGTCTCAACACATGTACTTTTTTCTTCAGCTGAGTCCAGTCTCGTAGGACCTGGCCATGGCGGTAACTGGACCAACACCAGAAAATGGTGATCTTCAACCAGCCTCCATATGCCATGCCTACATCCATATGCTACCAGCACTGAAAAGTTCAAAACCCCCACACAGCCCAAGGCTGGAGCTCTCAGTGGTCAAGCCAGCATCATTCAGAGGCAGGCCAATTTCAGAGAATAACCAAATTCCAGGAAGATTCAAACTACGTCTGAAAACCTTGCTACCAAAAGGGATCCTGTGCCTCTGAGAAGACAACAGGGTGAAGCCCCCAACTGTGCTTAACTGTTCATGGTATAGGAAAGCATCAGCAGGTAGAGGGCTAACACTCTCTGAAAGAGGGAAGAATTCCCAAAGGGAATAAATTCTGTCTATGGATCCCATGGAAACCAGCTATGAAGCCCCTGCCAGAGCTCCGTAGGCCTTGGGCTGCCAAATATCTTTTTCGTGATGTGAACCATTTGTCTAAGGACTCCTGAGTCTGGCAGGACAATGATGGGAGGGCCTCAGTGTCTTTTCACACTTAGCAAAACTGAGCCTAGGAGACACAGATCTGATGGCCACAGGCTAGGCTGTTTGCTAAGAGGCAGACAGTTTGGAACCAGAGCCTTCACTTTGGGTCAAGACATGGAAGGGCAGAAACAGTCCCTCTCAAGCTAATCAAGCACTTACCCGACCGATTCGGTCTCCTCCATCAGCTGATTGCACTTGTCCACGGCCTTACTGATCTCCCTGGGCAATTTCAGCTGGTCAGACACCACCTGCTTATGCTCCATTTTAAGCATCTCAAACTCAAAATTCAGCCTGTGGTAGAGCATGGGCCAAGGAGAAAAGAATACCATGAACAGAGCAGCAGCAAGGATCACACAAATGAGGCTATGATTGTTATGGATTACCCAAGGCCAATGGATGACACAGCCTGGCACTTATACGCTTGGACCTTCTGGGGTTTTTTTATACTTCCTATCCTGTCCCCAGGCAAGAAGAGGCAGGAGGTCCAAAGGGAGGGAGCCATGCTACATGAGCACCCTCAGTGGGCTTAGACTGCTTCTCTAAGAAGATCCCTGGAATCTGTGCCGCATATCTAGACCCAGCAAAAACCTATGACGAGATTTCTCCTGTGTTCACAACAGCGTGCCTAATTCCTGAATTCTAATTCCTGGGTGCCTGTTGCTACACAGAGGACCAGAGCATGCAATCAGTATTTCCAGGGAGTAGTCTGATCTTTAGGATGGCTTTCTAAACTCCACAGGAGATTCCAGTGTTCCACCAAGGGGAGCACAGTGCCCAAAAGGTGTGCTGCTCAACGTGGGCTTCCCTGGCCTCAGCAGGCCATCACCTGAAAACTGTGAGATGTAAAATCCTCAGGCCATGCCACAGAGCCCAGACTCCCAGGAGCACCCAGACACAGACTCACAGACACAGATGCACACACACACACACACACACACACACACACACACACACACACACAGAGAGAGAGAGAGAGAGAGAGAGAGAGAGAGAGAGAGAGAGAGAGAGCACATGCAATCAGGATGTCCCAGAAACGCAGGGAGGTGTCATTTCCGCAGAGCATAAGGAAGAATAAGAAGGACCAGAGAGGAGCAGCGATGGGCTCCAGGCCTTCCAGCATCACACTGAGATGCATAAATGGAACCAGGTCCCTCCAGCTGCTGCCAGGAGCCTTCAGCTCACAGTCATCTGCTGGTCAAGTGCAAAGACTCACCACAAACTCACAGTGCCTAGCATCTCCCACAATCCAACACCTGTCAAGACCTCTTGAAATGTATGCTGAGAGCTCACACACTACAATCTTTATCCCCAGACAATGATTCAGGCCAAGGGCTTTGCTCTTCATTTGGAGAAGGCAGAACAGCCTGTGTTCCCATCTCACTCCTACCCAGGTTCCAAGTTCTACATCTCAAATGCACTTAGAAAAATTAGGCACCAAAAACACTTTGGAGTTTCAGCCTGCTGTTTCTTGGGAAACCTGGGATTGCTTTTGCAGTGTCAAGATGGTCAGCAGAGAACTGGGCATGGTGACTACCTGTTGTTCAAATCCTTGTAGGTATAATTAGCCAAGAATTCACGCAGCTCATCTGCCTCACATGTCATTTGATGTAACTGATTGGTGAGTTCCTCTAACTTTTTCATCTGCTGCTCCTTCTCGGTGAAGGTGGAGAGTTGGGATGGTGCCTCCCCAGTAGTCCCTGCAGGTAGAGAAAGACAAATAAACTTGTATTCTTGAATGGCATAGGGCCAAGAGAGTCCATGCTGAGTCCCAAGAAGAAGCCTGAGGATGAGAAAAATTCTAGGAACCCAGTGAAACTTCCAAAGAGCAGGGCAGCTATCCTCAAACTGGGGCCCCTGAGCTCTTGTATCATCAGCATCTGGATAATCATGTGTATCACTCCCTATTGCTGTCCCCTGGCCCTGGAAAGCATAAGCTAGCCCAGCCCAGTAGAATTGGAGGACAGTGTCAGCTAATAGCTGATGTGATGCAGGTGAGTCCTGTTGTCCCTAGTGCTTAGCAGCAACAAGTCCTGATCACATGTGTCCAGGACCAAAGCATCTAATGTCTGAAGCCCTGGTGCATGGCCAGGGGAGTTTCCCTCCTTACTATTGGCATAAGATTCCCATGGAAACTGAAAGAATCCACTGAAGATGAAGTGTCCAGCAACACCCTAGCTAGAGAGGGACCCTCAGTAGTCAGTCTCTTCCTCCTGCCCTCTTTTCTACTCAGAATTAAATGAAGGAGCTCCCAGAAAAGCATCTGCAGCCTGGACAATTCATGATTCTCCCAAATAACCATCAGAAACTCTAGACTCTGGGTCTGCTCTTTGGAATCTCAGAGAAGTAATATAGATTCATGACTTCCCAGAAGCTCTCAGCTGCTGAACTTCACTACCAGAAGGCCCAGGTCACGTTCACCTCCTCCAGGAAGCCCTCTGTCATCTGATTAGCACACACTGATCCACTTTTTTCTCATGTTATACATGTTAACAGGGAAGTCAGACAGGGGTAGAACAGTTACTAGATCCACAAAGCCATTCTTATCGGCAGCACACACCCAGTGCTGACAGAATGGGAACAGTCTCTGCCCAGGTCTACTAGCTCTAATTTCTCAGGATAAACTGGAGACCTGTGAGCCACCAATGGGGGGAAGTCAGAAACCTTAGAGCTAACTGGAAGACAGTCACACTTGGTGACTCCTGCCCTGCTGTGGCTGTGATTAAAGTATGGGAACCTCAAGCTTTGCCAGGGCACTCGCCTTTCCCTAGTGTTAATGGCACACAACCTAAAGGACTGCAGAAGCAGTGAAGTACAGTGATGGACCTGAAATATGAAGTCTTCTGAGCCTCCTTCCCCACTCTGAGGGAAAGCAGAGGGTACCCAACAAAACAGTTACAGCCTTGCCAATTCCTGACTCAGCCAAACTAACCATCATGAATCCTTGATATGGGTTTGCTTTTTAGGTTCCCAGAGAAGCAGGATAGGCCTATTGCTTCCCAGTTCCTGAGCCCTAGTCCTAGAAGGCTAAAGCCCACCACATCCAGGAAACTCCCCATCCCGTTCCCTGAACTCACTGCGTCTTCCCCAGGACCATTTATTTCTCCCTGTTTTCCAGTGAGACCTAGGGCCTGCTTCCTCCTGCCTCACTCTGGTCTCTCCGTGCTGTCCATTGTCTCTCACAAGTAGACTCCTCAGTCTAGACAACATGTCTATAAGCGAATCTTACAGCCACTGAACGAATGTCCTGAGGGCAGTTGGTGTTGCTACAACACAAGTGACATCACAGGATTCCAAGAGATCTCCAGGATACAATAGAATTTCCAGAGAAGGGACGCTGATGTCACGGGCACAGCCTTTACCTCCTTGCTAATTATTTCTCCCTGAACTGAGCAGAAGCTGAGGTTTCAATTCCATGAGTTTCTTCTGTGACACAGGGGAAGCCATTCCACACCTCCTCCTTCCAAAGCTAGAGATTTCTCTCTGAGTCATTAGAATCTTTTCACTGCTTCACCCTTTAATTAACTTATTAAACACTGACCGAGAATGGCCCTTCCTCTCCTGAGCATCCATACCCAATAATATGAGGAATAAAGCATGCTAAGAAATTAAGTCAGGATGATGTGGAGGAGGAGGGTTGAGTCCTCTGAGGTGAAAAAGCACCTGGGGAAGGCTAAGGTTATGGGAAAGTGGTTGTTGATAATTTGTAAGTGAGCTGAGACTGTTATGAGACCCAAACTGCTCTAGACTGTCCTCTCTCCATGCCTGTGTATTAGTCAGGGCTCTCTAGAGTAACAGAAGTTATAAAATGGGTCTCTCCATATATTGAAAGGGGATTTGAATAGAATGGCCTACAGGCTGTGCTGTAGCTAGCCCAACAGTGGCTGACAATGAATAGAAAGTCCTAGAATCAATTAGTTGCTCACTCCACAAGGCTGATGTCTCAGCTGGTCTGCAGTATATGCTGGAATCTTAAGGAGATGGGCTCTAATGCCAGTGAAGGAATGATTGTGCTAACAAGGAGAGAGCAAGCAGAGAAAGAATAAAGGCTTCCTTCCTTCATGTACTCATATAGGCTTCAATTAGGAGAGTTCTAGATTACATATGGATTAAAGATCTAAATTAAATATGTGACCCCCTACCTCAAAGATCCAGACTAGAAGTCAATCTTCCTACTTCAAATTAAGAAGAAATCTCTCATTGGTGTGCCCTTGATTTGGGGGTTTTAGTTAATACCAGATGAGTAATGTTAACAACCAAGAAAAGCTGTCACAGTCGTGTTCCCTTCTTCACTAATATTCATGAGCTAATGACTCCCTTTGAGAGTGAAAGGAAAGACTGGTGATAACCAATATGTACTTCTGAATTAACTGGAGAGCTCATGCTCATGATGACTTTTAGTGACCTCTGTATGGCCATGGTCGGCTAAAGCAGGATGAAACACCAGGGTTTGGTTTCTTGGGTAGGAGGGGACCAGCTAGAGACCCAGTTGCAGAAGAATCTGGTTTATCTTCAGAACTGAAGATCTGATAACTAAGTTATACCTGGTAGAGACTGGTTTATCTGCAGAACTGAAGATCTGATAACTACGTTATACCTGGTAGAGACTGGTTTATCTGCAGAATTGAAGATCTGATAACTATGTTATACCTGGTAGAGACTGGTGGGAAAGGGTACAAGGGCCAGGAAATGGGAACTCTTTAAAGAAAAGGGAAGGAAGCACAAACACTGCACTGGCAGAAAGAGGGGGTGTCAGAAAGAGCCACGTGGATTTGTACTAGAACTCCAGACCACGTGTTACCTACTCCATGGATCCTGTGAAAGGAAAGGGCTACTGGCTAAAGTAGGAGGCCCCAGGGAAGACTCCTGTGGTGTCTTCATTGTGAACAACAGTGGAACCCTCTAGTTGCTTTCATAACAACAATGGATTATTAAGACTTGAAGTTTTCATGACAGTCAAAGGGGCAGGATTTGGAGGCAGCAACAACAGAAAACCAATCATATTGCAGAGCTAAACTATATTCTAGACCTCACCACTGACACTAGCATGATGAGTGTGAGCACTGTCACCAAGGACACCGACATTACACAATGTGCCTGTGCTGCTTTAGTAGCTTTCAACATGTCTATCTCTCAAAATGGGATACAGCCTTCCCCAAATCATCAAGTACAATAGACCCCTCCATTTCTTTACAACATAAGCTTAGGCTTGTATTTGGGACCTATCCTCTGTAGTAAGGGGTAGGGATTCTGATGGGAAGTCCTCCACCAAAGCACTGGAAGGATGTTCATGTCTATTCTGCAGCCTCCAGAAGGGGCTTCAAGAAGTAAAATTTACCAAGTTTTCTTTTGTGGCTTGTGCTTATTGTTACTTGGTATTTTAAATATAGCTTCATTTTGTGAGTTTGAAATTATTCTTCCTACAATTAAAATTCATTCTGGACATAGAATTTTATTCATGGAACGTCAATTTTCTTTGCAGTCGGCTGGTTTACTTTTCCCCTTTATGGCTTGCTGTGATGGCTAATGTTGGCTGCCTACTTGACAAGTATTTGAGGATTTGACTCCATCTGACTGCCTTGCAGGGACGCTTCTTTGGCATTTCCATGGAGCTAATTGATGGAGGAGGGCTCCACCTTCTGTGTGTAGTGTCAGCCCTAGGCAAGGGAGCCTGGGCCTTAGAGGAAAAGTAGTTGAGCAGAGCAGTAAGCAACATTCTGGCCACGATAGGACCACTGCACTCATGACTCAAAACAGCTTTGGTCACTTGTACAGTATCATGCCAGTCAATATTCAAGAATGGACTGGGATGTGTGCATGAGCCCCTTCTCATAACAGATGAGCTTTTGACAAATCATGCCTTCTGGCAGAATGAGAGTTTGTTTTCTTTACGAGTCTGCCCCTGGGGTTATTAAAAAGTAATTTAATGAAGAAGAACCAAAGTTGAGTATCACAGATATAGGGACAGACTTGGGGTTTAAAATGGGAGGAATTGAAGACTGAGTATATTCAAAATGCATTCTATAAAATTTTCAAAGAATAAGCAAAAAATAATGAAATATATTTATTAAATTATTGATGTAAAGAATGTATTTTATATAGGGATCTTTTAAAATATTTTTAATAGATTTTGTTAACAGCAATGTGTCTGTCAACTTTTGCATTAACCCATAAAACATTATCTATTCTGCCCATAATAGTGTTATATTTCAAATGGTAGCCTACAAACTGGGGAAAAGTTCTTTTTTTTAATCCACTACCTATCCAAAATATATAAAGAATGAAAGGCAAAACCAAAAACTGGATATCCAGAAAATAAATAACACAACTAAAAATGAGGACACAGTTCTAAACAGAGTTTTCAATAGAGGAAATGCTAGTGTCTGGGAAACTCTTAAAAATGTCCTGTGTCCTTAGTCATCAGGACAATGCAAATCAAAACCATTTTAAGATTTCATGTAACGCGAGTCAGAATAGATAAGATTAATGATACAAATGATCGCTTGTGTTGGTGAGACTGTGGAGTAAGAGAAACACTCATCCATTGCTGTGGGATGCAAACTTGTACAGCCGCTATGGAAGTAGTTGTGCCTGTTCCTTAGGAAGCTAGAAATCAATCAAGACCCAGTTGTACCACTCTTGGCATACATCCAAAGGATCCTTCCCCTACCACAGAGACACGCTTGCCTGCTCAACCATGTTCATTGCTGCTCTATTTAGAATAATCAGACATTGAAGATGTCCTAGGTACTCCTCAATTTATGAATGTTTAAAGAAAATATGGTACATTTACACTCAGCATTTAAAAAGGAAATTGTGAAATCAGCAGGTAAATGGATAAAGCTAGAAAAAGTCATACTGAGTGAGATAACCCAGACACAGAAATACAAATATGTTATGTTTTCACTTATATATAAATGTTAAGTTTTGAGTCTAAGATAAGTGAGCTACAACTTGTATAGCCACAGACTAGACTTAGAGTAAGGGTCTGGGGTGGAGGGACTGTTATCCATAAGGAGGGGGAATAAGATAGATTGTAGAGTTTTATGGATGGATGAGGGATGGAGTATGGAACAGTTGGTCAAGCAAGAAGAGGGCATAAGTGAAGAAATATAGGGGAGGGAGAGCTAAAATTAAGAGTGAATTGAAGGATCTTATGGAACCCGAATAGAGTAGAACCACCCAAAAATATATACATATATAAGGGAATCTAGAAGAAATAGCAAAAGAAAGAAAGAAAGAAAGAAGGAAGGAAGGAAGGAAGGAAGGAAGGAAGGAAGGAAGAAAGAAAGAAAGAAAAAAAAAGAAGAAAGAGGAAGGGTGGGGAGTGGAGGGGAGGGGAAGAAGAGAAGGGGAGGGAAAAGAGGTTGGGGAGTGGAAGAAGGGAAAGGACTGGAAGGGAAGAAAGGGGAGGAGGGGGAGGGGAGGGAAGGGAGAGAATCCACAAAAGCAGGGAGACATAAGCCCAGTTGGATATCTCTTGTCACTAAATGAAGCTTGCAGTCCTGGCATTGTGTTCCATTTAGTCGAATTGTGGGTCAAAACAGTCCAATAGGACCCCAAACAATCCAAGGTGTTGCAAGGATATTTATTTCTCTCCATAAACTAACAGGAAGGTGCGATTCCTGAAAATGACACTAACACAAATCATTGAACTTGGAGAATTCAGCTGATGTCTCCCTGGAGCCCTCATCACTTACGATCTAGATTTCATGGCACTGGAAGTTACTCTGCTCACTATCAAAGGAGAACGGTAAACACCAACCCAGCTACAAAACCTCCAATCTAGAATGGTGACCTGCATCCAAGATATGATGGTTTAATAGTGGGGCAAAGCTTGTGGGAGTAACCCACCAGTATCTGACTTGATCAAAGATCTACTCCCTGAAATGGAGCCCATACTGAGCAAGACCTGAGCTTAGATAGGCCACAGTCCATAGGAAGAAACAAATGCTACTGTTCTGCTTAAGGAACATAGAAGTAAAACAATTCCCAACAGTATTCTGCTATACTCATAGACGATGCCTTTCTCGGCCATCATCAGAGCAGCTTCCTCCTGCAGTAGATGGAAACAAACACGGGGATCCACAGTTAGACAATATACGAGATAAGCAAGCCATCAAAGAGCATTCCACCCCGGTTTCTGCTTCAAGCCCATGCTTTTGTTTCAGTCCCGTCTTCCCTAATGATGGACTGTAACCTGTATGCTGAAATAAACCCTCCCCTTCTCTAAAAACAAACAAACAAACAAAAACAGTGTTTTGTTTCTGTGTTCCTTTCAAATTCATACATATTTCATTTGATGCATGATCAGTCAATTGAGCGCCTTATTAATTGCATTATTACCTCTGTTATGTGCTAACACGTTTTCATAATCTACGAAAGCAATGTATTCAGTGTACTCAGAGAATGTGATTGCTATTAACATTTGGCATACAGACTTCACCCGGTGCAGGAAGCTCTCATCTGCTCTGAGTTTCCTTAAAACTTTGTTATCAAATGTTTCATTTGTATCTATTGACATAATCTTGTGATTTTTCTATTTTATTTCATCCAAATGATAAGACACATTGATAGATTTTATAATTCCTAATATTGTTTTCTTGGGAGCACGCAACTTCTTCCACTATATTTTAATATACAGTTGGATTTACTTATATTATTAATATCTATGTAAATAAGTAAAAGTGGGCCTATAACTATTTGGTTTTCTTAATTTTGTAAACAAGTCTAACATAACCTCAAAAAGAGTTGGTGTAGAGCCAGATATGGTGGTGGTATACTCCCTTAATCCCAGCATTTAGGAGGTAGAGCAGGCAGACTTTTGAGTTGTAGGCCAACCTGGTCTACATAGTGAGTTCTAGAACAGCCAGGGCCACACAGGGAAACCTCCACTTAAAAAAAAAAAAAGCACAGAGTTGAGGCACTGTTTTCGTTTATGTTTGTGAACAGCTTTCATTGAAAAGGCATTACTGAGTTGAACACATTTACATTCTTGACAAGAACAGCCTTGGATGGCAAACATAATTTACAGCTTTCTATGAACAGACCCAATTCCCTGTTTACTCAAGATCCTTACCCATCTAGATAACAGCTGAATGACAGTACAACCCTTTCAGTTCACAAAGCCTAAACCAACAACTTCCCAACATTCCTCTATAAGTCCTGTTTGAGACAGTGTGGCCTCCTCTTGGATGCTGATTCTGATTTTAATCAAGGATGCATCAAATATATTGGTGTGTATCCTAACATATTTCCACATATACAATTTTACATTATTTTACAACACGATACTAATTTCATTAGATATACCACACAGATTTTTTTATATTTTGCCTTGTCTCTGTTACTATATACCTATGAAATGTTCTGTGTGTATAACTTAGGGATTATTTTTTAACTTATTCTCCAAGTGTGTTTCTGCTCTTTGCATACGTAATCCTCCTCCAATCTCTTTGATACTAAGCATAATCTTTAATTTTTTTCTTGTAGAGTAATAGAAAAATTAGAGGAAGACTGCCTTGTTTTGTATCAGTTCCCTATAATCATCATCCCATCTACAATAAATATTAGTTGGCTTAAGTATGAAGTACATAACAAAGGGATGTTTTATGATTAAATGAACAATATTTTTGTTTGACTATGTGTGGTTCTATGGTTATAGTTCCATCTTGTATAACACCACGTTTCCTGAAGTTAATTGTCTAATTTCCCCATTTCTTTATTTCCCATATACTCACCTGTTAGTTCATCAGCAAACCTTTTAACAGATCTTGACCATTCTTTCGTCTTTCTTCCCTGCAGCCCTCATCTCTGTCTTTTCAGACCTGGTTGCAGGTGTCTTCTGAACTATTCTGAGAACTAAATTCCTAATGCTGTTGGTTGTATGCTCTCTGCTACACCCTGTACCTCCTCTTGCTCTTGTGCCCTCATGTCATTGAGATACACTTTTCACTAGTTCCCACAAGAAAGGTACAGGGCAAGTAAACTTTTTAAAAAAAATAGTTATTGCAATCTGCTTTGTTATATGTTCATTCTTGACATCTTGGGCATCCTCCTGGCCCATTGAAGTCATTGCAACCCTTTTGTCTAAATTCAAGTGCAAATGACAAGAAGTCAGGAGCTGCTGTAATAAATACTAGCCTTGTCTTTAGTGGTCTAAAGTTTCATGATGACATCCCTGGTATGGTCTTTTCAGCCATGTTGCTTGATGCTCAATGAACTCTACTACACTTGAAATCTTATACAATGGAACTCTACTGTCTTATATTTCTCCTCTGATACTTTCTGTCTCTTCACTTTCTCTGTGCCTGTTCATGTCAGTGACTACTTGCATGATATCTTGGATTGATTTGTATATGTTTTCTTCTCTATTGTCTGTATCTTTGCCTTTTTGGCCACCTCTCAATTTAGAGTTGATGGCATCACCTTTCTTTTTTTTTTTTCTCATGGTTTATTTTTTTTTAATATTTAAAAATTTCCATCTCCTTCCCTCCTCCTACCCCCTCCCTCCGCTCCTCCTCCCCCTTCCCTCCCTTCCTTCTCCCCCTTCCCTCCCCTTCCCTCCACCCATACCTCCCCTCCCTCCCTCTCAAGGTCAAGGAGCCATCAGGGTTCCCCACTCTATGCTAAGTCCTAGGTCCTCCCAACTCCCCCCAGGTCCAGGAAGGTGATCGACCAAGCTGAGAAGGCTCCCACAGAGCCCATCCATGCAGAAGAATCAGAGCCCAGCGCCAATGTCCTTTGCTTCTCAGTCAGCTCCTGCTGTTGGTCACATTCAGAGAGACGGATTTGGTCGCATGATCCATCAGTCCCATTCCAACTGGAGTTGGTGATCTCCCTTTAGTTCTGTCCCACCGTCTCCATGAGTGAACGCACCCCTCACGTTCCTGACTTTCTCCCTCATGTTCTCACTCCTTCTGCTCCTCATCAGGACCTTGGGAGCTCAGTCCAGTGCTCCAATGTGGAGCTCAGTCACCTTCCCCATCTGTCGCCAGCTGGAGGTTCCCTCACGGTCCTGACTTTCGTTCTCATGTTCTCCCTCCTTCTGCTCCTCATCAGGACCTTGGGAGCTCAGTCCGGTGCTCCAATGTGGGGCTCTGTCATTTTCTTCATCTATCGTCAGGTGGAGGTTCTATGGTGATATGCAAGAAATTCATCAGTATGGCTATAGGAACTGGCCTTTTCAGGCTCCCTCTCCTCAGCTGCCCAAGGAACTAACTGGGGGCGTCTCCCTGGAAACCTGGGAACCCCTCTAGGGTCAAGTCTCTTGACAACCCTCAGGTAGCTCCTTAAATTAAGATATATGCTTCCCTGCCCCCATATCCACCCTTCCTATATCCCAAGCACCCCATTCCTCTGAGCTCCCCCCGTTCTCCCCTTCACATTTTTCTCTCCCCATCTTCCCTTGGCCCAGTCTCGCCCAACCCTCAAGTTCCCAATTTTGCCTGGCGATCGTGTCTACTTCCAATATCCAGGAGGATTACTATATCTTTTTTTGGGAGTTCACCTTCTTATTATCTTCTCAAGGATCCCAAATTTATAGGCTCGATGTCCTTTAATTATGGCTAGAAACCGATTATGAGTGAGTACATCCCATGTTCATCAGGACCAGGTAAATGCTCTAAATCGTCCTGTTAGTCACGAAGAATTAGAAACTGTTATCAGAAACCTCCCTACCAAAAAGAGCCCAGGACCAGATGGGTTCAATGCAGAATTCTACCAGAACTTCCAAGAAGACCTAATACCTATACTCCTTAAGGTATTTCATAATATAGAAACACAAGAGTCACTGCCAAATTCCTTCTATGAAGCTACAGTTACCCTGATACCTAAACCACACAAAGACTCAACCAAGAAAGAGAATTACAGGCCAATCTCACTCATGAACATTGACGCAAAAATTCTCAATAAAATACTGGCAAACCGAATCCAAGAACACATTAGAAAAATTATCCATTACGATCAAGTAGGCTTCATCCCAGAGATGCAGGGCTGGTTCAACATACGAAAATCTATCAATGTAATCCATCATATAAATAAACTGAAGGAAAAAAACCATATGGTCATCTCATTAGATGCTGAAAAAGCATTTGACAAAATTCAGCACCCTTTTATGATAAAGGTCTTGGAGAGATTAGGGATACAAGGGTCATTCCTAAATATAATAAAAGCTATTTATAGCAAGCCGACAGCTAACATCAAATTAAACGGAGAGAAACTCAAGGCTATCCCCCTAAATTCAGGAACACGACAAGGCTGTCCACTCTCTCCTTATCTCTTCAATATAGTGCTTGAAGTTCTAGCAATAGCAATAAGACAACATAAGGGAATCAAGGGGATTCAATTTGGAAAGGAAGAAGTTAAACTTTCATTATTTGCAGATGATATGATAATATACATAAGCGACCCCAAAAACTCCACCAAAGAACTCCTACAGCTGATCAACTCCTTCAGTAACATGGCAGGTTACAAGATCAACTCCAAAAAATCAGTCGCCCTCATATACACAAAGGATAAGGAAGCAGAGAGGGAAATCAGAGAAGTATCACCTTTTACAATAGCCACAAATAGCATAAGATATCTGGGAGTATCTCTAACCAAGGAAGTGAAGGATTTATTTGACAAGAACTTTAAGTCTTTGAAGAAAGAAATTGAAGAGGATACCAGAAAATGGAAGGATCTCCCCTGCTTGTGGATTGGGAGGATCAACATAGTAAAAATGGCAATTCTACCAAAAGCAATCTATAGATTCAATGCAATCCCAATCAAGGTCCCATTAAAATTCTTCACAGAGATCGAGAGGACAATAATCAACTTTATATGGAAAAACAAGAAACCCAGGATAGCCAAAAAAATCTTATACAATAAAGGTTCTTCTGGAGGCATTACCATCCCTGACTTCAAACTCTATTACAAAGCTACAGTATTGAAAACAGCTTGGTATTGGCATAAAAACAGAGAAGTTGACCAATGGAATCGTATAGAAGACCCGGATCTTAAACCACAAACCTATGAACACCTGATTTTTGATAAAGGAGCCAAAAGTACACAATGGAAGAAAGAGGGCATCTTCAACAAATGGTGCTGGCATAACTGGATGTCAACCTGTAGAAGAATGAAAGTAGATCCATATCTATCACCATGCACAAAACTCAAGTCCAAATGGATTAAAGACCTCAATATTAATTTGAACACATTGAGCTTGATAGAGGAGAAAGTGGGAAGTACTCTACAACAAATGGGCACAGGGAACCATTTACTACGCATAACCCCAGCTGCACAGACTTTAAGGGCAACATTGAATAAATGGGACCTCCTGAAGTTGAGCAGCTTCTGTAAAGCAAAGGACATTGTCACTAAGACACAAAGGCAGCCTACTGACTGGGAAAAGATCTTCACCAACCCTGCAACTGACAAATATCTGATCTCTAAAATATATAAGGAACTCAAGAGACTAGACGGTAAAATGCCAATTAACCCAATTAAAAAATGGGCGCTGAACTGAACAGAGAATTCTCAACAGAATTGTGCCTTCTTGTATTGACAATCTGTCAGCCAATCTGTCATATCCTTTAGACAAAGTCCGATTTTCACATTCAGCAATTTTAATTCTCTCTGATAATGTTTCAGACAGGGACTGAAGTTTACGATCCAAATCAGCTGTTCTCTCCTCCGCAGCGATGAATCTCTCCTTAATATCAGACTGTAGCTTTTCTAAATTTTGCTCATTTGACAGAGTCATATCAGACAAAGCCCTATTCCCTTCCTTGAGAACTTCAAACTCTTTCTTGGTGTCAGTCTGAATTGTTTTTGCAAATACCTCGACCGACTTAAAATTGTCATTCAAAACAGTTGTGCCCTTTCTTAAGCATTCAACCTCTGTCCTAAGAATCCTGGTTTCATTCTGTAAGGACTTTATCATCTTTCTATTTTCAAACCATGTAAGGGAAACCAAATACGAGAAAAATTGCAAGCCCTATAAATATCCAAGTTATGGGAATATCATATGTATCCTGCAATATTTCTACCATAGTATAATTAAATAGGCTGCAGAAGCTTTCAACAGTGATATGGTCAGACATTTTTTTTTTAATCAAAAGAAATTTTACCTGTAATGACCATTCCCTGCCAGTAGGTGGAGAGGGCAGTAACTGCTCAGCCAAACCGAGTCTGCAGTACCTGCGGAGCTCGATATCTGGGATGCGGGCAGTAACCGCTAGTCTCTGGCAGGTCAGGGCCCAGGTCTAACTCAGCCAGGACTGGTAATGCCTGTGCATGTGTCCTTTGCTCCGTACAAGTGGGAAACTGCTCTGAAGCAATCAAGAGCCCAAGGCCGAATCCCTGCCAGGCAGTGCGGGAACTGGAGCTAAAGGCTCCCAAATGCCCAAGTTGGACGCCAAATGAAGGTGTGTGGTTGATCAGCATTTATGATTCACCAGACAAGCTTTAATATATATAATTCAGTTTTAATAAAGGAAAGGAAAGGGAACTTACAGATTCAAAGTTCCAGCGAGAAGGGCAGGAAAACAAAGAGCAGGCGGGCCGCAGGTCCGCAAGATTTTATAAGTCAATATTAGCCTAAGGGGGACATGCCTTTAGACAAAGGGGGACACGCCTTACAAAACAAGGTTTTTAGCTAGGCTTCCCCTTCAGCACAGCTTTTTTCCTGCTATGGCTGAAAACCGAAAAGAATGTGGTGGTAAGTGTTTCGTGGCAGGACCTCTTAAAAGAGCTGCAAGGCTTTACAGCTAAAGCTGAGTTAGGAAACCTCTCTTAAATGAGAGCAGTTGCTCTAGCGAGGAGAGCAGACCTGAGAAATTGCTGCTACCAAGAAAACATGCTTTAATCTATTCTTTCCCAATCTTTCTCAGTCTTTCTGTGGATGAAGTTATCCATGTGGGCGCCATTCTGTAACATGAGGTTGGGTGCCATTCTGTAACATGATGGGCCTGCTTGTTGGGGTTTATGTCCCGCCTGGTGCCCCAGTTGTTTAATCCCAAAGAAAATCACACAGAGGTCTCCATACGATTATAAACTGATTGGCCATTAGCTCAGGCTTCTTATTAGCTCTTGTAGCTTATATTAACCCATATTCTTATATATGTTAGCCACATGGCTCAGTACCTTTATCAGCGGGGCAGGTCACATCCTGCTTCTTCGGTGATCTGGGCAGGATTCTGGGGAATGGGCTTTTCCTCCTTCCCAGAATTCTCCTGTTCTCATCACCCTACCTCTACTTCCTGTCTGGTTGACTCACCTATACTTCCTGCCTGGCCAATTAGTGTTTATTTTAAACATGATTGACAGAATACAGACAATTCTCCCACACCAAAATGTGGCTACCAAGAAACTGTGCTTAACTCTGTTCTTTTGTGTTTACAATTCCTTCCCAAGCTTTTTTGGTTTTTATGTTCATATAGTTGCTCCACATTGGTTTCCCAATTTGTAACAAGAGGCTGTTCATTTCCTGGCTACCCAGACCTGAATAATTACACAGAAACTATATTAACTGCAGCACTATCTAGGCAATAACTCAGGCATATTTCTAGTTACCTCTTATATCTTGAAGAATGGATAAAGAAAATTTGGTACATTTAACACAGAGGTAAAAAAAAAATGAAATCTTGAAATTTGCAGGAAAATGGATGGAACTAGAAAAAAACATCATGAATGAGATCCCCAAGAGCCAGAAAGACAAAATGGTATGGACACCACAGTACTATAATTAAATCAGTGCATGAGATGGAGAGATTCAGTTGTTAATGAGGAGTGGAAAGTTGGGTGTCTTAGCTTCTGTGGACCATGGGTGGCACCCACACCCACATGAAATCAGAGGAGAATTTGTCTGAGATTTGTTCTCTCCTTCACCATGTGAATCCCAGGGAAGGAACTCAGGCCTGTAGGCTATCATCAGGTATCAATAGTCTCTGAGACATCTCTCTGGCAGATCACATTATCCATGGACTTGAATGAGCTATATATCTATATTGGTGAATGTATATGTCCTTCATTCATATAGAGTGGATTCACTCCCCCCTGGTTTGACAGCACCAGTTGTGGACCCACAAGATTACTTCCTCCGCACATTAACTGTGACTCAGTGTCAGTCTCAGATGTCAGATCCATTTCCGGGGAGCTGCACAAGAATAAAGCAGTCATTTGGAAGAAACCCTTCCTCAATATACAGTGAGATCTGCTGTGGTCAAAGAGAAGCGTCATGTATCCCTCTCCCTTCTTAGCCTTGCACAGGTGTCTAAAAAGAGACAACACCAGCGGAGGCAATTGGGTTTTGCTGCAGGCTCCATCCTCTTTGGCTAGTTTGATGCTTCCTTCCAACACTTAGTTGGAGAGACTCCTAACCACAGCTTTATCACCAGGAGGGTCTTCTCAGTTCTGCATTTCATCAGATGTCCCTAATCTGCACTGTCATTCCAGGACACGATGTGAGAGATCTGCTCCAGCCAAGACAACAAGTGGTGCTGGAACAGGGTCTTGAACCTGCGAAAGCCTTGCATGGATGTCTGGCATCCTAAGACAATTCGCATTCCTATGTCTGGTCTCCTTAAATTTCTCTTAGCAATCTTGAGGGTGATTCAGCCTAACTAATACATCACACATGGCTACATGGATATAAGTCAATTGTAGGGGCTGGAGAGATGGTGCCATAATTTTCAGTATTTCTTTCTGTTCCAAAGGAACAACAGTGCAGACAAAAAAGCCTCCAGGTTCAGGTGGAATCTGATGCTCTCTTCTGGCCTCTGGTGGAATTGAATGCATATTATGTACAGCCCTTCAGCAGGTAAAATCTACATACATATATATCTACTAAATCTTAAAAATTAAACCAAAGCATAGGTAATGCACAGCACCAAAACAGAAAAAAAATGGCCAACATATCTTAGAATTCATTCTGTCTGCTGTGTTGGTTATCCCTTGTAGTGATGAGGAGAGCAGACCTGCTTTTCGTCCTGCCCGGCTACCTCACGGCTAGGTTTACACCCAAAATAACAACACACAAATTATATTCATTTAAACACTGCCTGGCACATTAGCTCTAACCTCTTACTGGCTAACTCTTACATCTTGAATAGCCCACTTCTATTAATGTGTGTAGTACCACAAGGTGGTGGCTTACTGGGAAGATTCTAACCTACGTCCATCTCAGGACAGAGCTTCATGGCGTCTGCCTGATTCTGGTTTCTTTCTCCCAGCATTCTGTTCTGTCTTCTCCACCTACCTATGTTCTGACCTATCAGGCCAAGCAGTTTTCTTTATTAATTAACCAATGAAACAACAGATAGATAGAAGACCCTCCTACATCAATCCCTGATGCTGTATTTCAAAGAAACCAAAGACAGATACTTCCAGTTATTGTAATTTCTTTTTTAAAATATTTTATTGATTCTCTGTTGGTTTCACATCATGCATCCCAATCCCACTCTTCCCCCGACCCATTCCCTCATATCTGTGCTCTGCTCTTGCTACCTCCTCACAAAACAGAACAAAGTTTAAAAGGAAAACCCAAAACTCAAATGAAAAACAAGCAAGCAAAATCTTGGTGAGGATTCTGCAGTGTGGCCCAGTGAGTCTTTAATCCATACGTCTTTTCCTGTAAGTTTTCCATACCTTTCACTTCTGCAACACTATAGATAATGTATCCTCACTGGGACTCCTCTTGGATATCATATTGAAGCTTGTGTCATGAATATCCTGCAGCTTTGGGTCTGCAGATCCAGGCCCTCATTGCTCCAGCAGTTCCTAGATGAAGAGGATGTTGGGGTGGGATAAGCCATAGCCCTGGTTCTGGGCCTGCGTTGTAGCTGGGTTAGTGAACCTGCCAGGCTTCCCTCATCTCCACCACCCAGGCAAGCTTTCCAGCACTGCCTCAGGTCTCCCAGTAGAGCAAGCAGAATGCAGAGAGGCCAGTTATCCTGCTCTCACACCCTCCCATCGAGCTCTCACACTCAGACCACAAAGGGCCAGCTCACCTGCACTGCTGCTAACAGGGTCAGCTCTACTGTGCTGCTCAGTCCAGGTGCAGGACCCAGCATCCCCATTATTATTGTTGGGGAGAGGCGGGTCCTGTTTGCCCTAGTGTTGCAGCCTGTGAAGAGTGGGCTTAATCCGTGCATCTGTATCCCATCTTCAGTGGTAACAGGAGCACTGGCATCAACGCGGACAGAGGCACTGGCAGGGCAATGGATGTAGACATGGCCCTTTGCAGCAGCACAGGTCCAGGACACATATGGCTGCTGGTGACAGTATAGGCCACCCAGATCTGTATGACCCAGGTAGAAGCACAGCCCTTGGAGACTAACATGTTCCTAGTTGGCAGCCCAGATCTCTACTTCTGTGTGTCTCTTGATTGACAACACAAGCCGTGGACATCAGCACAGACCCTGGCTGCATTTGCAACATGGACCCAGACATGGTCCTAGGGTCATAAGCTACATCCTGGTCAGGGATGTCACCATGACCCTGGTGGTCAATGCAGGTCACTCAGATCAGCATGGACACAGCAGCAGACCCCAGGTGGGCCTAGGTGATGGCTCACATTCCAGGCTTCTGCACTCTTTGATGGCAGCACAAGCCTGGGATATAAATGCTCAGACCCTGGCTTCAGCAGAGCCATAGACTGAGACTTGGTTCTCAGCAACAGTCCTGGCTAAAATGTCATTATAGTCATGGGTGGCAGCACAGCACTCCAAGACACACATGCCCCCTGTGGGAGTATATTCTTGTGACAGTAGCATCGTGGCCTAGACCGGAGGTAGCTGCAGAGACTTCAGTGGTAACTGAAGTTACAGATATCAGCATTGCTGCCCACGGCTGTGTCAGGGCTATGACCTCTGCCAGCAGCCCAGGCAGAGAGAGCACCATGGCTCAGGTAGCAAGTGGGACACCAAGTTTTTGCACATGACCTTAGTAGATGTTTGTGTATCCTGAGAGCCATTAGAACAATACTGTGGTGTTTCTCATCAATTTGTTCCACATGTTCATTTCATGAAACAGAATACTATAGTTTAGTAATAGCTAAATATATGACAATAAGGATGCAATATATATATATGTATATATATATATATATATATATATATATATATATATAAAATGAAATGGGTATACACAAAGTTGGCAACACCATCTACATACAAACACAGTCCACCTGTGTAACCCTGGCTTTCTGGGAACTAACTATATAGCCTGAGTTTGGCACCCAAGAGTTCTGGGGTCACAGGACATTCTGGGGCTACAGGAATGAAACACTACACATGACAGAAGTAACTGGTCTTTAGAGTAAAAAAAAATGGAAATCTGTCTGGAATAACTGGACATCAACACAATCTTCCATGACAGAAGAATCACCCACCACAAAGGGAGAGCTGAGGACTCAGTCAGCTTGTGGAGGCCAATGACATGAAACTATCAGAAAAAGTCCTGCTCACCAACATCTCTACCCTCGATGTTGTTATGCCCCTCAGAGGGGACGCTAGATGTTGAGCATCAGGGTTCTCGGTAATTCTTTCCTCAGAATTTCTGTATCTCAAGCTCATTTTTGATTCTTTCTTGTCTGCAGGAGTACTGAGTCAACAGACCCTTGGATCTGATTGGGGAGAGATCACCTGAAGGGGAGTTGGTATTTGCCTCACTGGTGAGTTCACAGCTGGAAAGGAGTGTCTTCTGAGGAGGAGGCCGTGATCCTAGGGTGGAGCACGTAATATGGTCATGTGTGGCTTCTTTGGCCTCCTCAGTTTTCCCTCAAGAGCAGCTGTCAGAAAACGAAAGGCAACCAGACCCAGAGCAGCCTGACTGGACCACAGGCTAGACGAAATCAGGGCCTAGAGCAATACTGACCAAAGGAATTGGTCTGAAGAGAGAAGAGTGGGAAATAACTTTTTATTAATAAAAATATATTTATTTACTCAATAGTTCTTTTAAGGAAGCACAATGTAAACACTAAATAACCTAACAAAATACCAAAACAACAGGAACAAAAGGAAGATAAAATGAATTCAAAACATCAAACCATAGCAAAGAAAACCCAGAACAAACAAACCCACCAAAAAACCAAACAAAAGAAATTAAGCTTAGCAGCTTGCTTAATTAAAATATTAGCTTAGTCTTGCTGCAGATTTTGTAGTGCAGTCCTACAGCCTGTGGCTGGCTTTGGAATCATGGTAGGAAGGCAGGTAGCAATTGTGCAAGGCCTTTTCAAAGCTAGTATATCCATGCCTTCCTAGGCCTTGCAGGGTGTCCTCTGAGGAGGAAGCCTTGATGGCAGGGTGGAGAACGCCGTGGGCACAAGCTGTCTGTGGTTTCTTTGGCCTCCTCATTTCTCTCAAGAGCAGCTGTGTGAGAGGAAAGACAGTCAGTCCCAGAAGCAGCCTGGCAGACCACAGGCTAGACGAAATCAGGGCCTATCCACAGAGAAGATCCAAGTCAAAAGACTCCCACCCCCCTATGAATGCCATGGTTGCCGGGGTTGGGAAGGCAAAGGTGGCTCACGTGCCTGTGAGACTTAGTGCTCCTGCTGCTGCAGCTCTGCCTGCAGGAAGCTCTCTTCCTGGGTTGTGACCTGTTCCAGCTCTGACTGGAGATTTTCTGACCTAGAGGAGGAAGGCAGTTAGGGAGCAGGCCTGGTGGGGACCTGCTAAGTCAGCTACTGAGCCTGAACCAGCTCTATTCAGCGGGACAATCCATCGTTACTTTTCAGCTGAGGTCCGTTTCCTGCTTTCCCCAAGGGAGCAGGGTCAGAGTGCACCTGGGCCTGTATATTTTCCTCAGCTTTTAAAATCTACTAGAAGGTGAACTGAGAACTACACTGTGCTGGGCAAGAAAATACAGCACATTTCTCCAGTTGTTTAGATAAATACCAGTGAAGCAATGCCTGAGTAACAGCTCAGGGACAAGATATGCATGGCCTTGGTTAGATACCAGGTGAATGTGAGCAACCTGGTAAACTCTAGGGGAGCCTACACAGCACTACAGTTTAGGCTTTGATTATTCCTACAGCACAGAAACTTCCTTCATTTAACTCCTCAACTCCTAAATCTTCTCTTATAACCCCAAAAATCATTTCGTAGGAAACCAATGCACACTGCAGAGGGCCTGTAATCAGCAGGCCTGTGCTGCATGCTGATCTGCCCAAAGGCAGAAACTTATCTCTAAAGGTGATGTTCTGGATTATCTCTAAAGGTGATGTTCTGGAAAGAAAATAGAGTAGCAGGAGTACACAGTGTCCTCCACAAGTAACACCCCCCCCACTCCTTCTAAGGTTAGAACTACCATAGGGAGATTTTCAAGGAGACACAGGGGACAAGGTACTGAGAAGATACCAGAGAGCTCAGAAGGGAATAAGGGGTGCACAATTCCCCGATACACTAAGGATCAAACATGGTGTTTCCTGGAGAAGTTCTTGATTGGGCTAGCACAATACCCTGAGGTGATCTTTCCCTGACTGCGGCTGAGAGATGTCCAGCTGGCAAGAGTCCCCAAAAGGACAGAATCCAGGCACAGGTGAGCTACTGGTTCTAACTGCTCCTCCCGCTGGGCTCCTACCTCATCTCGGAGACACTGAGATGATGCTGCAGCTTTTCTGCCAGGTCCCCGTGCTGGGTGACCAGCTTCTTCTGCTTCAGGACATTCTTCAGTCCTTCATCCAGGCTTTCTTGCTCCTGTTCATTAGAAGATTGTGTTCTCACTGGAGGGTTGCCCACTCCCTGTACACATGTCCACTCAAGAATACACACATGAATGTGAATGTACACATACAAGCACAGTGTAATACAATAACATCTATAGTTGCCTAGTTAATGCTAATATAAGGAGCAATCACAAGGGATATTATTGAGGAGGTTAACTTTTGCTAGAAGAAGGAAGAACACAGTGCGATTTCTTTGAGTAACAAATGGCTGATTAAGTCAGTGCCAAGGGATTACATGTATTATCTCATGCTGAACAATATTCCATAGAAGGGCTCAACCACATTGGACTTTTTTACTCTTTGAGTGATGGACATCTGGGTAGTTTCTACTTCGAGGCTACTCTAAGGATTGCTGCTAAGACCCCGATGTCCCCTCGCTTCTCTGTGGACACCTACTTCATGTTCTGGACTCACTGGGTCACCTGGGGCTTGCAGTT